>NC_056445.1:23620348-23740348 GCF_018296145.1 Oncorhynchus tshawytscha
TTATCTCCAAGGGTGGTGCAGTTTAATATCCTGCTTTGTTCCTTCTCTCCTTCATTCTCTCTCTCTCTCTTCCCCTCTTTCTACTCTTCTTCGTTCAGCTGATTCCTGTTCGTGCCTATTTGTGGTCAATGAGTCTCTGTACTGACATCATAGTCCTTTCCTTCTATATGGTTCAACTTTATTTCAACAGTCCCCCATAGATTATGTATATATTTACTAGCAACGCACTGGGCACACTGGTTGAATCAACGTTGTTTCACTAATATCAATGAAATGACATTGAATCAACGTGGAATAGAGGTTGAATGTACGTTTTACTGCTAGAGTGGCTGAATAACTATGTTGTTGCATATCAATAGAGTTGCAGTCTGCACCAAATACATCTACACTAGGCTATGAATTTATGGATAGAGTATCAGAAAACAGAGCATTGCCTGATTCGGTCACACTTCTACATCATGTCTAGTGGTTTGTGAAATATTATTGGCCTTGTTGTACTGCACTGTAATGATGAATCACATGGTCTAGATCAGCCGTATTGAGTGATTTAAACAATCAAACGTCATATGTTTCCAGTTCTCACTCCAGCTGCATTGATCTTTGTCATGGATTTGATTCCTTTTCTTTCCCTAAAGGTCTTATTGCAACGTCACCATTCTGTCAACGCTCATCCATACTGAGCCTTAGTGCAGGAAAGGGTGGGTAAAACAGAGATTAATTATACCTGTATATATTTTTCAAACATCTTTGAACCTCTTAACCAAGGCAATTTAATCAACCAAATACATATTCAATCCAAGATTAAATCAAAACCACCAAAGACACTAAAGAATATAACGTCCCAAACACGCTTCAAAGCCTCTCTAGCTCCTTCCAGCTCAGGTGCAGTCAGAGATTGATGGTGTTACGGTTTAGGCCGGGACAACAAACACAAAGACCCACCACAGATCTCTTTGTTGTGTCTAACAGAAAGAAAATGTCTGACAGCCAGGGCAAAGTGAGGCTAAAGTGTATGATCAAACAGACGGACAGATAGATATATGGAAGAATAGACAGATAGCCTATATTGATGGACGGACAGTCGGACTGACCGACAGACATACATACAGGTAGACTGGCCGACAAAAAGACCCAGACAGAAGGACATATGGGAAGACAGATGGACAGAGAGACAGAAATAGACTGGAAAAATTAACAGATGGACAGGTAAGGAGAGGTAGAACATACAGACAGGCGGACAGATGGAGAGACAGACAGTCAGAAATAGACTGACACACGAACGGATGACCGACCAGATGGATAGATCAGAAGATATTTGACCAATAGTAGGAAATACAGAAAGACAGACAGACAGATAGACAGGCAGCGAGGGCAGACAGACAGAGAGACAGACAGACAGAGAGGGCAGACAGACAGACAGACAGACAGACAGACAGACAGACAGACAGACAGACAGACAGACAGACAGACAGACAGACAGACAGACAGACAGACAGACAGACAGACAGACAGACAGACAGACAGACAGAGAGAGAGAGAGAGAGAGAGAGGGCAGACAGGTAGAGAGATAGTTATTCTGAGATGCCAGCCTGCACCTTTCACTACTAATCTCACGTGGTGATACGGCTGTCAGTCAAACAGAGAACCACTGAGAGGTACACAAATAAGCAGCCCTTCAGAAAACAGCCTTTTACCGCTGTGCTCATGTCACAACATAGCCCACCAATAATTTAGCCCAAACAACTACCTCTTTCCCTACTGTATTTAATTAATTAATTTATTTTGCTCCTTTGCACCCTATTATTTTTATTTCTACTTTGCACATTCTTCCATTGCAAATCTACCATTCCAGTGTTTTACTTGCTATATTGTATTTACTTTGCCACCATGGCCTTTTTTGCCTTTACCTCCCTTATCTCACCTCATTTGCTCCAATCGTATATAGACTTGTTTATACTGTATTATTGACTGTATGTTTGTTTTACTCCACGTGTAACTCTGTGTCGTTGTATGTGTCGAACTGCTTTGCTTTATCTTGGCCAGGTCGCAATTGTAAATGAGAACTTGTTCTCAAATTGCCTACCTGGTTAAATAAAGGTGAAATATATATTTTTTTAAAACAACAAGTCATGAGGTAAGCTAGAGGCTGCTAACATTATGGGTCTAATTCTAGCTTGAGACCAACTCACATGCCTCAGGTGTGCCATGCTATTAATAATTGAGATAGATAAAAACATACATGTGTAAATACGTGCTCACACACATACACACGCATGCACACGCACTAATCACACACACACACAAACACACCTGCAAGCCTGAGAGAGAGACAGAGAGAGAGAGGGAGAGGGAAGAGAAAGGGAGAGAGGAGAAAAAGAGAGACCAAGAGAGAGAGAAAGGGAGAAAAAGAGAGACCAAGAGAGAGAGAGACAAAAAGAGGGAAGAGGGAAGGGGGAAGTAGCGTCAGGTAGACAGTGCTGTGAGAGCGAAGGTCCTGCTGGACCGTAGGGAGGTGCTGGTGAACCAAAAGTGTCTCTCCTCCGTGCACGGTAGGAGAAAATGAAGTCTGGAACTATCCTGCCTTTCACTCTCCTTCCCTCGCTCATCTCCCTCCCCCTCCTCCTCCTCCTCTTTCACAGGCCTTATGGGTGCACTGCCACGTAGCTGAGCAATGTTATGAGAGAGAGAGAGAGAGAGAGAGAGAGAGAGAGAGAGAGAGAGAGAGAGAGAGAGAGAGAGGGAGAGAGAGAGGGAGAAAGAGAGAGAGAGAGAGAGAGAGAGAGAGAGAGAGAGAGAGAGAGCGAGAGAGAGAGAGAGGGAGAAAGAGAGAGAGAGAGAGAGAGAAATTGAGAGAAAGAGAGAGAGAGCACCAATCACCTCACTCCCCTCTCTAGATTAGATTCTGTGTATCATCTTTCTCTCTGCTGTTCAGCCCTTCTTTTACCCTCCATTATTTCTCCTGGTGTAAATAGTAAATACTCTCACTGTATTGACAAGGAGGATCACAAGCTGTCACTACTCTGTGAAAGTCTATAATGTCCCGTGTAGCTCAGTTTGTAGAGCATGGCACTTGCAAAGCCAGGGTTGTGGCTTTGATTCCCGAGGGGGACCACTATGAAAATGTATGGATTTAATACTGTAAGTTTATCTGGATAAGAGAGATTACTAAAATGCAAATGGCAACCATGCAGGTGTGAGTTCAAGTGACTTTTTTTCAGCCAAAAATAAACTTCCTTGAATTTTAATTGCAGCAATTTTATTTTTGGCTACTGAAGCAGGGCCAAATCTGCCTCTGAATGTTCTGTTCATCATACATGTATTGATTGCATAGCTTGGGTTTTACCTGTTACTTCATTCTCTTTCCCTCTATATATTACTGACATCTAGTGGCCAAACATCCAAACACATTCCCCAGATCTGTGCCTCGACACAATCCTGTCTCAGAGGTCATGGCTTTTTGCTCTGCCATGCACTGTCAACTGTGGACCTTATACAGACAGGTGGGGGAATTTCCAAATAATTTCCAATCAACTGAATTTACCACATGTGGACTCCAATCAAGTTCTGGAAACATCTCAAGGATGATCAATGGAAACAGGATGCACTGAGCTCAATTTCGAGTCTCATAGCAAAGGGTCTGAATTCTGTATTTTATTTGTAATAAATTTGCAAAAATGTCTAAAAACCTGTTTTCACTCTGTTTTTATGGGGTATTTGTTGAGATTGTTGAGGAAAATAATTAATTGAATCAATTTTAGAATAAGGCTTTAATGTAACAAAATGTGGAAAAGGTCAAGGGGTCTGAATACATTCCTGAATGCACAGTATCAACATCCAATCATGGATACATTTGCAATGTTCAGCAGTTATCCATCATTGCTACAGGGTAAAACATTATCTAATCAAGAAACTCTGATTTGAATGTTATTCATCCAGGAAGTTTGATATTTTTGGTGCAGTTAATCACCAGACATGGCTGTATACATATTCTATATTAAAAACATCTCTTATTAACTTGTTTACAGGAAGCAGAGAGAACGCTTTTTAGAATGGAAACATTTGGACTGGAGAGGCCATTATGAGGCATGAAAAGAACAAGTGGTGCCCTTGAAAAATGGCTGCCAAAGTTTAAAATCATGTTTCTATCCAACAATAACCAGCAGCCAAGCCAAGGATTTGGTGTACAGCACGGCCAAGATCTTACCCAGAAAATAAATTTGCCTTCAGATTAACACATTTTGGCCTAAATAACGATAGGCAATCAAATATTACCCCAGCCCTCTTATGAAAAGTATCTGGAGGTGGTTCTGGAAATGAATAAAGGGCTTTTGGAGAATAATTTTGCAGCAGGCAGACATTTTCCTAGACTGTGCTATTGTTTCTTGCCCGTATTAGGCCAACGTGAGTTGAAATGGAGTTGCTTTTGTTAATAAGGTTTTGCCATTGACTCGCCAATTCACACTTTTCCAGAAAGAGAGTCATCCAGACCACTAATGGCACTTTAATTTAAATCACATGACAACATTAAATAGAAACACATTTAGCTAACAATTGCTCCAATGATAAGATTGCTAAGACACAGCTGACAGTCACATAAAGTTGAAGTCAGAAGTTTACATACACTTAGGTTGGAGTCGTTTTCAACCACTCCACAAATGTATTTTTAACAAACTATAGTTTTGGCAAGTTGGTTAGGACATCTACTTTGTGCATTTTTCATTAGTCATTTTTCCAACAATTGTTTACAGACAGATTATTTCACTTATAATTCACGGTATCGCAATTCCAGTGGGTCAGAGGTTTAAAAAAAAAAAAAAAACTAATTTGACTGTGCCTTTAAACAGCTTGGAAAATTCCAGAAAATTATGTCATGGCTTTAGAGGCTTCGGATAGGCTAGTTGACATCATTTGAGTCAATTGGAGGTGTACCTGGGGATATATTTCAAGGCCTACCTTCAAACTCAGTGCCTCTTTGCTTGACATCATGGGAAAATCAAAAGAAATCAGCCAAGACCTCAGAAAAATAATTGTAGACCTCCTCAAGTCTGGTTCATCTTTGGGAGCAATTTCCAAATGCCTGAAGGTAACACGTTCATCTGTACAAACAATAGTACACAAGTATAAACACCATAGGACCACACTGTCTCCTAGAGGTGAACGTACTTTGGTGCGAAAAGTGCAAATCAATCCCAGAACAACACCAAAGGACCTTGTGAAGATGCTGGGGGAAACAGGTACAAAAGTATCTATAGCCACAGTAAAATGAGTCCTATATTGACATAACCTGAAATAACCTGCTCAGCAAGGAAGAAGCCACTGCTCCAAAACTGCCATAAAAACACCAGACTACTGCACATGGGGACAAAGATCATACTTTTTGGAGAAATGTCCTCTGGTCTGATGAAACAAAAATAGAACTGTTTGGCCGCAATGACCATCGTTATGTTTGGAGGAAAAGGGGAGGCTTGCAAGCCGAAGAACACCATCCCTACCGTGAAGCACGGGGTGGCAGCAAGGAAATTATGTGGATATATTGAAGCAACATCTCAAGATATCGGTCAGGAGGTTAAAGCTTGGTCGCTAATGGGTCTTCCAAATGGACAATGACCCCAAGCATAATCCCAAAGCACTGACCTCAATCCCATAGAAATTTGTCAAATGAACTGAAAGGAGCAAGGAGGCATACATACCTGATTCAGTTGCACCAGCTCTGTCAGGAGGAATGGGCCAAAATTCACCCAATTTATTGTGGGAAGCTTGTGGAAGGCTACCCAAAACGTTTGACCCAAGTGAAACAATTTAAAGGCAATGCTACCAAATACTAATTGAGTGTGCTGTATGTAAACTTCTGATCCACTGGGAATGTGATGAAAGAAATAAAAGCTGAAATAAATCATTCTCTCTACTATTATTCTGACATTTCACATTCTTTTGACTTCAACTGTACATGGCATCATTGACCTTTAAGTAGGCCATAGTCTTTCAACACAGACTTCATGGGAGTATTTTCTCTGAACACCACGGCTTCCATCAATCACAGCTTTACCCAAGCAACGACATACAGTACAGTATAGCTATCCACATGGAGATCCAAGTTCACTCAACTGGCCATCTTGCATTGTTACCTTGTAATGTTGAATCAAAATCAGCTCCCGGCATGATGTTTGTTTCTCTATTTGTATTGCAGAACATTTTACCGCCATGTTGGAGCCCAACGGACTTTCATGTTGAACAGAAAAAACCCTGCAATTGGTTTCAGTTGTGGGATTGTCTATAATCTATACTTTCAGTATGACTGTCCTGCAGGATTCTATAGACTGCAGCTCAGTAGAAGTGTACCACCTGGAAGCCTCTGAGGCAGTGGAAGGCTTTTGCGTCCAGGTGGCCCAGGTCTATGAGGTTGTGCTCCAGCTGCACCAGCACCAGGCTGCTGAGGCCGAGGTCTGAACCCCCCCAGCAGAAGGCGTCGCGGGGCACTGAGTGGATCTTGTTGTGTGTGAGTGCCACTGAGTGTAGCCCCCAGGGCAGCTGCCTGGGCACCTGGCTCAGGGCGTTGTGACACAGGTCCAGTTGGTGCAGAACGGGCAGCGCCCTGAAAGCCCCTGAGGCCACCCTGGCTATCTTGTTACTGGCCAGGCCCAGGTGCTCCAGGTGGGGGAGGTGGAGGAAGGAGGCTTTGCCCACGGAGGAGATGAGGTTGCCCTCCAGGTTGAGGGTTTTGAGGGAAGAGGGGAGGTGGCGGGGTACCTTCTTGAGCTGGTTGCCCTCTAAGTTGAGGCTCTCCAGGTGGGTGGCGTTGACGAGGGACTCCTGAGCAGGCCATGGTTGGTTAGCCGGTTAGCGCTCAAATCCAGAATCACCAGCTCTGAGGTGCCCATGAAGGCCTCCCCTGGGAACTTCTGGATAAGGTTGCCACGGAGGTACAACTCCCTGATAGATAGCGGTAAGCCCAGAGGCACCGAGGCCAGCCGGTTGCGGTCCAGGCTGAGGGTGCGCAGGCTGCCCAGAGGTGAGAGCACACTGGCGGGGAGAGTATCGTTCCCATTCCCCAGGCTGTTGTTGTTGAGGCTGAGGACCAGCAGGCCAGGGCAGTGGGCCCAGGCTCCCTCCGACATCACGTTCAGGTGGTTGTTATCCAGACGCAGCTCTTCCAGGGAGGCGGGCAGGTCTGTGGGCACGCTCTCCAGTAGGTTCCGGTCCAGGTAGAGCCGCCTCAGGGCCGGGATGCCCTCGAAGGCCCCCTCGATGGAGCCGTCTGTCAGCCGGTTGTTGCTGAGCACCAGGAACTCCATGGACAGGTACTCATTGAGCAGGTCCAGCTGAATGCTGTCGATGCGGTTGTTCATCAGGAGGACGTAGCGGGAGTTATAAGGGATGCCGTACGGAACCTTCTCCAGCCCCTTGTCGGAACACTGGACCACTCTGGGAAATAAGGCAATAGAAAACATTGGAGTAATGAATGTGGACCTGTAAAGATGCATACATTATGCACGCAACACACATTACTGTACAAAATGGTTTGGGTGATTAAATAAGACTGTGACAATATGGAAATAGCATAATGATAAAATATAATTAATTACAAATGGGCAATAGTAAGCCAGATTTAGTCCGAGAACATCTCACCGTCCATAGCAGGCACACTCCGGGGGACAGTAGTTGTCTTTGAAGTAGGGGAAGTATGCCGGATTTGTGCCCTCCTTCTTCTCCTGTTTTGTCTCTTTGGTTTTGTTGTCCTTTTTCAGAGGTTTACCTTTCCTCTCATTTATTTTGTCTTTCTTTTGATGTTTCACTGTCTTTGTCTTGATACTCTTGGTGGTCTGTGTCAGCTCCATTGTGTGTTTTGACACTGCTGGTTTGGCTGTAGGTTTTGTCTGTTGTGTTTTGGGTGAAGGTTTTGTCTGTTGTGTTCTGGATGTAGGTTTCGTCTGTAGTGTTTTGTGTGTAGGTTTTGCCTGTAGTGTTTTGGGTGTAGGTTTTGTCAGTTGTGTTTCAGGTCTAGGCTTTGTCAGTTGTGTTTCAGGTGTAGGCTTTGTCAGATGTGTTTCGGGTGTAGGTTTTGTCTGTTGTGTTTTGGGTGTATGGTTTGTCTGTTGTGTTTTTGATGTGGAGTTTGTGTGTAGTGTTTTGGGTATAGACTTTGTGTCTAGTGTTTTGGGTGTAGGGTTTGTCTGTACTGTCACTGTTGGTTTTGTCATCTCTTTTGGTTTGGCTGTAGGTTGCAGTTCCTTGGCTGTGGGTTTTGCCTGTTGTGTTTTGGGTGTATGGTTTGTCTGTTGTGTTTTGGATGTGGAGTTTGTCTGTACAGTCACTTTGGGTTTGGCTGTTGGTTTTGTCATCTCTTTTGGTTTGGCTGTAGGTTGCAGTTCCTTGGCTGTGGGTTTTGCTTGTTTTGGTTTGTCTGTAGACTTTAGCTGCTTGACTGTATTTTTTGTCTCTTTGAGAAAGACAATGCTGTTCCTCTCAGTCTGATTGCCATTGACTGAAACCTTGATAATTGGGCCAACTTTGACCTCCATCGCCTGCGAAACAAAACTCTCCCCCTCCCTGAGATTTGTCTGGGAGCTGTCAGTCACACTCTGAACCACAATGAGCTCACTGTCCACCAATGAGATGGCCTCCTCTGCCTCTGGAGCCGGGTCTTGGATATGACTGGCAGGTTGAGCGAGAGCATGAGTGGCAGACTCTGGAACTTGAGAGAGGGGGTAGAGGGTGTAACTGGGGGAGGGTCATGTTGAGTGGCAGGTGGAGGAGTGACATCATAAAGTAGAACAGGCATAGCTACAGGGGGAGGGGACATGGGTTTGTTGATAGCTTGATTAACAGGTTGAGTGTCTGCTACTTTTTCTACAGGAGAGGAGGAAGTGCTGGTTGGAGGGGGGAGGTCTATGTGTGTAACAACTAAGTAGTCTCTCTCGCCTTGATCTACACTGGGTTCTTTAACTTCCCCAACTCTCCGGTCTTCTTCTAGTTTCTCCTCTCCTCCATATGCTCTCTGTTCCTTAACACCTCTCTCCTCATCATCTAATCTAATCCCTTCTTCATGTCTCCCCTCTCCATTATCTCTTCTCTCCTCCTCCTCTTCATGTTCCTCATCAGCTTCTATCTCCCCATTTTCAAATATCTTCTTCTCTCTGTAATCAAGCCCTCCAACCAGCTTTCTCTCTTCCTCCATCCCTCGCTCTTCCTCATGGCCCTCCTGCTCTGCTGCCCCCTTCTCCTCCTCTATTCTCCACTTCTCAGAGTCAGTCTCTAGAGTTAGTCCTTCCTCGCTCCTCCCCTCTTCCTCCCTCCCCTCTTCAGGGTGGGTTGCAGTGAGTTCTTCACCCTCATCTTCGTCTGCTGCTGTGGTCTCCCTCAGTCTCTCAGGTCTCCAGTCTGACCAGGGATCTGTTTCTCTGACCAAGTCTTCTATGAGGATCATTTCCACTCCTAGACACACCCAGCAGTATCTTAGTATTGACACTCAAGATTAGGCATCGCTACAAAATGACAGACAAAGTGGGCCATATTGACAGAGATTTTACAAAGTTTGCAGGTGTTTTTTCATAAAAGAATAGAAGTATTATAAAATAAAACCACTTCTTACAGTACTTTAAATTAATTACCAAAATTGGGCAAATGGCTCCGGTTCGTTTCAAACCTGTGACTAGGTTGCCTGAATAAGTCTGGGATATGTTAACAGACTTGGTTAGTTTGAAAAAACATTATTCCTATGCAGTGTGGAAACATCTGAATTCAAGTGTACTTAGGTTCCTTTGCTGCACACATACATACATATGATGCATTTTCCAAACTGATCAGACAATTAGGAGGATCAGAAAATCAAGCTATTGTAAATTAGAAGTTGTTGAATTAGTTAGTCAAGTTTGTGAATGTAAAATCAGTGTGTAGATCCCGTGGATGATGAAAGTTGATAGGCACTTACTGGGCTGAAGTACAAATGATTGAAGAGGAACTATCAGGAGCCAGAGTAGCAGAGTGAGTTCTTCCATGGTCTTCTATCTAGAAGACAAGAACCTTAGTCCAACAACCTAAGAGACAGTATCATGTATAACAACAACAGTTTCTAATTGAGTCTCTTCCTATATCTTTATCAAAAGCAAAAAAATACTATCTGAAATTAACTTTCTAGATCTTCCCACTAGCATGAGTGAGTTTAAAAAAAATATATGAATGGGCCTAATCTTTTCTCTCTAGAATGTATTGCAAGAGCAAACAGTAACTACCGTTACTACCGCTAAGGTAGGTGTCCACTAAATGTTCAACAGATCTAGAGTAATAGAGCAGGTAGTGTCTGAAGTTCTAACTATTAGATGTATGGGTGTCAGTCTTGCTTACCTGCTGTGCCCTTAGACGTCAGAGCCAATATCATGCATCTGTGTGTTGTCCAGTGGGAGTCATACCAAACTCTCTCAATGCAAGGAAAAACACTGCTGAACCAAGCAGTCCTCTAGGAATGAGGACCCCCAAATAGTATGACACACACACACACACACACACACACACACACACACACACACACACACACACACACACACACACACACACACACACACACACACACACACACACACACACACACACACACACACACACACACACTAAACTGGGGGCTAAAGGTTGACTTTAATGACCTATTTAAGAGTCCCCTCTCTGTGGGGAGTTTTCACACACACACTCCGGGCCGGGAGCCGGCGGCAGGTAATGACTCTGAATACCCATATCTCAAAGGGAATTTTCACACTGACCCTCCAGGATAGTGGAATCTGGGAAGATCAATAGCTGGAAAGGTTTTTAAAAAGCGGGAGATGAGGGGGTCAATGTATGGATGGGAGGTCAAAGGGGAGAGGTGGTTTTAGGGGGGATTCTGTTTGCCCTTGTTCCAGAGGGGCATTAGCAGCCCGGCGGGTGACACCGTGGTGGCAAGTGGTTCCGGGGGAAGTGCCTGACCTTTGACCCATAGCGGGTGCATTGATAGTGCATTGGGTTAGGGGAGAGGGGTGTATGTTGAGACATGTTTTTATTTATTTATTTTACCTTTATTTAACTATACAAGTCAGTTAAGAACAAATTCTAATTTGCAATGACGGCCTACTCCGGCCAAACCTGGACGACGCTGGGCCAATTGTGTGCCCGCCCATGTCAAGGGAAATTCTATTCCTTCTACAAAGATACAGGTATCTAAATATATTTCAGGATGTTTTGTATCCCTGGACTAATCTGAATTCATGTAAACATAACAGTTTAGAAAACATAGCTGGTCCAACAAAAGTGGTCTCTTGGCACAACTTACCCTGGATATAAAGTAAGTTGAGCAGCCTTGGGGTAAGTGGGTGATGGTGTCCTGTGACAGTGGGTGGTAGTTGAATTCATGGAATGGGGTTGTGGTATATTGTAGATCTTAAATGTATGCCTAAATTCAGATGTAGATCTTTCTGTTCAATATCACTTACCCTTCCATTTCTTGACCAGTTGTCTGGGACATGGATGTTCTTTCGATGTACCAATTCGTAGGTGAGTTTTATGCATTCGAGGCTACTTAGCCCATGAAACTGGTCCGTGAGATGTTTGATATGTTTATCAAGCTCAGACTCCATGTCGTCAGATAAGACCTTGTGTGTCTCTGTTAATCTATCACAGCCTCTCTTTATACAGCTCAGACTCCATGTCAATCAGATAAGACCTTGTGTGTCTCTGTTAATCTATCACAGCCTCTCTTTATACAGCTAAGACTCCATGTCAATCAGATAAGACCTTGTGTGTCTCTGTTAATCTATCATAGCCTCTTTTATACAGCTCAGACTCCATGTCAATCAGATAAGACCCTGTGTGTCTCTGTTAATCTATCATAGCTTCTCTTTATACAGCTCAGACTCCATGTCATCAGATAAGACCTTGTGTGTCTCTGCTACTCTATCATAGCCTCTCTTTATACAGCTCAGACTCCATGTCGTCAGATAAGACCTTGTGTGTCTCTGTTAATCTATCACAGCCTCTCTTTATACAGCTCAGACTCCATGTCAATCAGATAAGACCTTGTGTGTCTCTGTTAATCTATCACAGCCTCTCTTTATACAGCTAAGACTCCATGTCAATCAGATAAGACCTTGTGTGTCTCTGTTAATCTATCATAGCCTCTTTTATACAGCTCAGACTCCATGTCAATCAGATAAGACCCTGTGTGTCTCTGTTAATCTATCATAGCTTCTCTTTATACAGCTCAGACTCATGTCATCAGATAAGACCTTGTGTGTCTCTGCTACTCTATCACAGCCTCTCTTTATACAGCTCAGACTCCATGTCGTCAGATAAGACCTTGTGTGTCTCTGTTACTCTATCACAGCCTCTCTTTATACAGCTCAGACTCCATGTCATCAGATAAGACCTGTGTGTCTCTGCTACTCTGTCACAGCCTCTCTTTATACAGCTCAGACTCCATGTCGTCAGATAAGATCTATCACAGCCTCTCTTTATACAGCTCAGACTCCATGTCAATCAGATAAGACCTTGTGTGTCTCTGCTACTCTATCACAGCCTCTCTTTATACAGCTCAGACTCCATGTCTCAGATAAGACCTTGTGTGTCTCTGTTAATCTGTCATAGCCTCTTTTTATACAGCTCAGACTCCATGTCAATCAGATAAGACCCTGTGTGTCTCTGTTAATCTATCATAGCTTCTCTTTATACAGCTCAGACTCCATGTCATCAGATAAGACCTTGTATGGCTCTGCTACTCTATCATAGCCTCTCTTTATACAGCTCAGACTCCATGTCATCAGATAAGACCTTGTGTGTCTCTGTTAATCTATCACAGCCTCTCTTTATACAGCTCAGACTCCATGTCAATCAGATAAGACCTTGTGTGTCTCTGTTAATCTATCACAGCCTCTCTTTATACAGCTGCAGAGCCTCTCATGTCATCAGATAAGACCTTGTGTGTCTCTCTAATCTATCAGAGCCTCTCTTTATACAGCTCAGACTCATGTCAGATAAGACCTTGTGTGTCTCTTTATAGCCTCTCTTTATACAGCTCAGACTCCATGTCATCAGATAAGACCTTGTGTGTCTCTGTTAATCTATCATAGCCTCTCTTTATACAGCTCAGACTCATGTCATCAGATAAGACCTTGTGTGTCTCTGCTACTCTGTCACAGCCTCTCTTTATACAGCTCAGACTCCATGTCGTCAGATAAGACCTTGTGTGTCTCTGCTACTCTGTCACAGCCTCTCTTTATACAGCTCAGACTCCATGTCATCAGATAAGACCTTGTGTGTCTCTGCTACTCTGTCACAGCCTCTCTTTATACAGCTCAGACTCCATGTCATCAGATAAGACCTTGTGTGTCTCTGCTACTCTGTCACAGCCTCTCTTTATACAGCTCAGACTCCATGTCGTCAGATAAGACCTTGTGTGTCTCTGCTACTCTGTCACAGCCTCTCTTTATACAGCTCAGATTCCATGTCGTCAGATAAGACCTTGTGTGTCTCTGCTACTCTATCAGAGCCTCTCTTTATACAGCTCAGACTCCATGTCGTCAGATAAGACCTTGTGTGTCTCTGCTACTCTGTCATAGCCTCTCTTTATACAGCTCAGACTCCATGTCGTCAGATAAGACCTTGTGTGTCTCTGCTACTCTATCAGAGCCTCTTTATACAGCTCAGACTCCATGTCATCAGATAAGACCTGTGTGTCTCTGCTACTCTGTCATAGCCTCTCTTTATACAGCTCAAACTCCATGTCGTCAGATAAGACCTTGTGTGTCTCTGCTACTCTATCATAGCCTCTCTTTATACAGCTCAGACTCCATGTCGTCAGATAAGACCTTGTGTGTCTCTGCTACTCTGTCATAGCCTCTCTTTATACAGCTCAGACTCCATGTCGTCAGATAAGACCTTGTGTGTCTCTGCTACTCTGTCACAGCCTCTCTTTATACAGCTCAGACTCCATGTCGTCAGATAAGACCTTGTGTGTCTCTGCTACTCTGTCATAGCCTCTCTTTATCAGACTCCATGTCGTCAGATAAGACCTTGTGTGTCTCTGCTACTCTATCATAGCCTCTCTTTATACAGCTCAGACTCCATGTCGTCAGATAAGACCTTGTGTGTCTCTGCTACTCTGTCATAGCCTCTCTTTCACACAGGTTTGTTTTCTTTTTGTCAATGTACCTCTTCACTGTAATTCAGTCTATTTTTCATCCTTTGCTGCGGTTCAAATGGACTTCTTCCCTTCTCTCACTTCCTTGTCTGCTCTCTCAAGAATCTCAAAGGGGATGGGTAAACCCCTGCTTGTTTTACGTTTGTATACACAGGGCATGATGATGTAACAAGAAAAATGCACTTAAGTTCACATGCATAACACATTGCATACTCGGCATAAAACTGACTAAATGTAATCATTATTTATATGGGATATACTCAACTTACTCCAAGGCCGTTGGCTCAACTTACTCCAAGGCCATTGGCTCAACTTACTCCAAGGCAAACACTTAGACTATATTAGCCCACACAGCTAAAAGAATACAATTTCGTGCTAGTTTTAATACATCATATTGCAGCTTATAGGGACTCTAACTGATGTACAAAACAATCTTAAAAAGATCTACTTTGGTTTAGATACAAGCATTATAAAACCCATAACACAGGGATCATCAGCTAGATTCAGCCGTGGGGATATTTATTATTGAGTGGATGGTCGGTGGGCCGGAACATAATTATAAATAATTTGCAGACTGCAAATTAACTGCAAGAAGCCCAAACAGATATAATGTTAGACTAAAACATCATCATTTCAAACCTTGCTTACATTTGCATACGACCACGTCTGTCTATTGTGCATGGGAATACTTCGGTACAGGTTTCTTACATTAAAATCACTTGGATCTGATTTCCTGGGGGGGAAACATTTTTGTGCTCAGAAAACTTGGGGTGCCCAGCCATTTGGGGAACCCTGCTATAACACAATCAATTAATTAGACTGTTTTTTGGAGCTAACTTGCTTAACACTTTTCAATGTGGTTTCATCCGTTTCTTCCTTTGCAGACTCCATGAAATGATGAACTCTTCCTACATTTTTGATCACATGATTCATTTTGTTTTTGTTTTTCCAGAAAAAAGGGGTTGCTCAACTTGCCATTTGGATCAACTTACCCCACTATCCCTTACAATGTTCTTTTGCTCCAGAATATTCAGACAAAGTAAGGCCTACCCTGGTCTCCATACATTGGTTAGTGTGTTAAGTTTGATGTCTGGCCAGAATAAATTTATTAAAAATCTTACAATGTGATTTTCTGGATTTTTTTTCCTGATTTTATCTGTCATAGTTGAAGTGTACCTATGATGAAAATTACAGGCCTCTCTCATCATTTTAAATGGGAGAACTTTGGTGGCTGACTAAATTGGTGGCTGACTAAATACTTTTATGCCCCACTGTACATATGAGATGAGTAATGTAGGGTATGTAAACATTATATAAAATGGCATTGTTTAAAGTGACTAGTGATACATTTATTAAATCCAATCTTTAATTATTAAGTGGCTATAGATTTGAGTCAGTATGTTGGCAGCAGCCACTCAATGTTAGTGATGGCTGTTTAACAGTCTGGTGGCCTTGAGATATAAGCTGTTTTCAGTCTCTCGGTCCCAACTTTGATGCACCTGTACTGATCTCGCCGTCTGGATGATAACGGGGTGAACAGGCAGTGGCTCGGGTGGTTGTTCTCCCTGAAGATCTTTTTGGTCTTCCTGTGACATCGGGTGGTGTAGGTGTCCTGGAGGGCAGGTAGTTTCTCCAGCCTCCTGAGGTTGAAGAGGTGCTGTTGGACCTTCTTCACAACGCTGTCTGTGTGGGTGGACCATTTCAGTTTGTCCGTGATGTGTACGCCAAGGAATTTAAAACGTACCACCTTCTCCACTACTGTCCCGTCGATGTGGATAGGGGCTGCTCCCTCTGTTGTTTCCTGAAGTCCACGATCACCTCCTTTGTTTTGCTGACGTTGAGTGTAAGGTTATTGTCCTGACACCACACTCTGAGGGCCCTCACCTCCTCCCTGTAGGCTGTCTCGTCATTGTTGGTAATCAAGCCTACCACTGTAGTGTCGTCTGCAAACTTGATGATTGAGTTGGAGGCGTGCATGGCCACGCAGTCATGGGTGAACAGGGAGTACAGGAGAGGGCTGAGAACGCACCCTTGTGGGGCCCCAGTGTGGAGGATCAGCAGGGTGGAGATGTTGTTTCCTACCCTCACCACCTGGGGGCAGCCCGTCAGAAAGTCCAGGACCCAGTTGCACAGGGCGGGGTCTTGACCCAGTTACATCATGTACATCTCCAGTGATAACTGTGACAGTCTGAGTTACATCATGTACGTCTCCAGTGACAACTGTGACAGTCTGAGTTACATCATGTACGTCTCCAGTGATAACTGTGACAGTCTGAGTTACATCATGTACGTCTCCAGTGATAACTGTGACAGTCTGAGTTACATCATGTACATCTCCAGTGATAACTGTGACAGTCTGAGTTACATCATGTATGTCTCCAGTGATAACTGTGACAGTCTGAGTTACATCATGTACGTCTCCAGTGATAACTGTGACAGTCTGAGTTACATCATGTACATCTCCAGTGACAACTGTGACAGTCTGAGTTACATCATGTACATCTCCAGTGACAACTGTGACAGTCTGAGTTACATCATGTACATCTCCAGTGATAACTGTGACAGTCTGAGTTACATCATGTACATCTCCAGTGACAACTGTGACAGTCTGAGTTACATCAGTCTGTTACATCATGTGCGTCTCCCGTGATAACTGTGACAGTCTGAGTTACATCATGTACGTCTCCAGTGATAACTGTGACAGTCTGAGTTACATCATGTACATCTCCAGTGACAACTGTGACAGTCTGAGTTACATCATGTACGTCTCCAGTGATAACTGTGACAGTCTGAGTTACATCATGTGCGTCTCCCGTTAGGATACAGACCTCAATATAGACCAGGGCTGTTCAACCCTGGTCCTGGAGGGCCAAAACAACTTTGGTTTTTGTTTCTACCTGGTAATTAATTGCACTCACCTGGTGTCCCAGGTCTGAATTAGTCCCTGATTGGAAGGAGAGGATGAAAATCAGAAGTTGGACAGCCCTGATATATAAATTCAATTGAATTTATTGCCGCCATCGGGTGGTCAAGGTACACATTTGACCTTTGACCTCTTGGGTTACAATAATAGACCGATGATCACATGGGAATGGAATATGACAATGAAAAAGAGTCCAAACAAAATGTATTTAAAGTTTCACTGAGGATATAATATGATCAACGAATTAGACACAGCATTTCATACGGAAAAACAAGGCCTTATCCACAGCTGTGCGTGTAGAAAAAAAAAACACGTGGGGGCGCTAAAGGACCACAAACGACACCACAGGTTGCCTTGATAACAGTCTGTATTGCATAATATTACACAAGCATACAGATCACTGCTGAGTATTAATAGATTGTTTACCATATCATATGTCCTGAAAGATGAAACAGAGGAATACATTAAAATATGAATAACTAATTACATCATCTGGAACCAAATCATAACCGAGCTGTTTGAAATACAGTGTGTGTGTGCGTGTGTGTGTGTGCGTGTGTGTGCATGTGCATGCGTGTGCGTGAGTATGTGTGTGCGTTAGTGTGTGTGCGGACCATAATCAAACAACACAACAGAGATTGCCGTCTGTCGTTGGCACTTTTGGCTGTACTCCTTGTTTCCCGCGGTGGTGACGTAATGCCGTGGACCTGTGAGGGTGAGTGGTAGATGAGATAAAAAGGTGACAGCGTGGTGGAGGAGGAGAGACCTGTGACGGTGACTGGTAGATGAGATAAAAAGTGACCGAGTGGTGGAGGAGGAGAGACCTGTGAGGGTGAGTGGTAGATGAGATAAAAAGTGACCGAGTGGTGGAGGAGGAGAGACCTGTGAGGGTGAGTGGTAGATGAGTAAAAGGTGACATGGTGGAGGAGGAGGAGAGACCTGTGACAGTGAGTGGTAGATGAGTAAAATTGACATAGTGGTGGGGGAGGAGAGACAGTAGGACACAGAGGGCACCTGTTCATTATGAGGAAAAGTTACAATAAACAGCTTAGAACGTGTGTGTACTCTGTGTGTGTGTGTGTGTGTGTGTGTGTGTGTTTATTAACTTAAGGTTAGATGTTTCACACACACAAATCCATCTACATCATAGCTGAAAAGATCAGCTGTCATGAGTCTGAACACTGACAGTGTCTCTCTTGTTCTTATGGTTTGACTGTCTCTCCCACTCCCACATCTGTCCTAGTCTTCCCCACAGTCCTGCTATTGTTCCCCAGTATGCCCAGTTGCCTTGGTAGATGGCCACTAGTCATGCCAGTTGTCTGGTCTCTCACCCACGTCCCAAAGACCTCTCCAGTGGATCTCTGTGAGATGTGATATCTCTGGTGAGACCTCTCCAGTGGATCTCTGTGAGATGTGATATCTCTGGTGAGACCTCTCCAGTGGATCTCTGTGAGATGTGATATCTCTGGTGAGACCTCTACTCCTGGAAGATATGCATCATGTGCTTTTCACCAAGAGAGCTGGGTCGGACTCAGGGTTAGGTGAGTGGATTCGCAGAGCGGTGCAGAAATTGGAGCCCTGATCAATCATTTCACACTGTGGGGCTAAGTGTGTGTGTGTGTGTGTGTGTGTGTGTGTGTGTGTGTGTGTGTGTGTGTGTGTGTGTGTGTGTGTGTGTGTGTGTGTGTGAGAGAGAGAGAGAGAGAGAGAGAGAGAGAGAGAGAGAGAGAGAGAGAGAGAGAGAGAGAGAGAGAGAGAGAGAGAGAGAGTGTGTGTGCCAAGTGCACATTAGGTGTGCACTGTGTGTGGGTGCTACGGGCAGGTAAACCCAATCAATCATGCTGTAATGGCCTACCCTGTGTGTGTGTGTGTGTATGTATGTGTGTGTGTGTGTGTGTGTGTGTGTGTGTGTGTATGTGTGTGTGTGTGTTTGTGTGTGTGTGTGCACATTGGCTTGCAGGCAACTAAAAGTAGACCTGGATACTAGGGCACAGTGGCCTCGGTGGTATAAATGTATTGACATCTCCATTGACAGCCCTGCCCTGGGGTTCAGGATTCATACAGTATTCACTCATTCAAACTGGAGCAAACGTCAATGTGACCCGTCCTAGGGGCAGATAGTACAGAAGAGAGACAGTCAGAGAGAGAAGAAAGGACAGGAACATAGAGAGAAATATCCTCTATGATATTCTGGGCAGAGACAGCAGAGATCTAGTCTTCTGTACTACTGGGTCCCAGTCTTCAACCACCAAATCTCTCTCTCTCTCTCTCTCTCTCTCTCTCTCTCTCTCTCTCTCTCTCTCTCTCTCTCTCTCTCTCTCTCTCTCTCTCTCTTTCTCTCTCTCTCTCTGTGAAGATGGATCAGAAGAAACATTTGGTTGATCACATAAACTAAATCGTGTGAGAGCCCATCTGCTCATGGTCTGTCTGCTGGTGGAAGCAGCAGCGGGGGGTCATGGGGCAAAGGTTAAAGGATAAAGGTGGTAGACAGACGATTGATTTACTGAGGCAGCGTCCTAGTCTAGCTGTATGCAGAGCCCTGGCTCAAACAGAGTACAAAGCCATATACTTTAAATCAAATAAAACGTTATACCTCGCTTGGTGGATACCTATACACTGCACTTCCAGATCTCCCACTATCAGGTCCTGTAACAGGGGCTTGTAGCTCAATTGAGATAAGACTGTACAAAAATGACCTTTATTTTGACTGTACAGTATGTTTATCTGCAACCCTGAGGAAATCCAAAGTAAATATTGAATAATTTGTGTTTAGCCCTGCAGTCGAGGAGTACATCAGTTAAGAGCTGTTAATGTGTGACAGAGGTAGTTGGTTATTCTTTGCACAAGTGGTGGAGGAAAATACCAAACTACCTTCCTATTGTTAATGATTCTGTGCTACAATAAAACCTCTTTCAATACATTTTAATAACCAAGTTTCAGGGATAAGTTAGTTAAAAACATTATTTTTCTACATTTAAGACTACAAAGTTCAAGAAAAAATGTATCCATACTACATCTCAATTCAAACATTCTCTTGATGCGTGAGAAGAACATTTGTTATCGATATCAAGTTGATATTAGATTGAATAGTTTCAAACAGAGTGCTATCTAACCTCTAACACCCACATGAAAAGAAAACATGTACTCCCTGGAATGATTGTCTCTCTCAGTGTGTGTGTACACTGCACTTTGGGGCTCTCACACGATTTAGTTTGTGTGATCATCAAAATATTTATTCTGATCCATCTTCACACACACAGAGAGAGAGAGAGAGAGAGAGAGAGAGAGAGAGAGAGAGAGAGACACCCAGTAGTACAGAAGACTAGAGCTGCCCAGAATATCATAGAGGATATTAAACCAGTGGTTGTGTTTTATTAGGAGGCCCTGTGTCAGAGTTCATTGGCTGAGGGCCTTTGGAAGTGAATGAGGACGGGGCGACGGTGGCGGGAGGGGTTTGGGAAGAAAACAAGGAGAAGGAAAGTGGAGGAGGAGGGGCAGAGGTGGGGGAGGGGTATGGGAAGAAGACAAGCAGGAGGATGGAGGAGGAGGAGGGGTGGAGGTAGTTGGAGGGGTATGGGATGAAGACAAGGAGGAGAGAGGAGGAGGAGGAGGGGCAGAGGTGGGGGGAGGACAATGTGAAGAAGACAAGGAGAGAGGAGGGGGTGGAGGTGGGGGGAGGGGTATGGGAAGAAGACAAGGAGAAGGAGAGAGGAGGAGTTGAGTGCTAACATTGATTTCTGTTTGAACATTTAGGCGCTTTTGTTTTGAAGTTCATAGGAGGGTCCTTGAAAGTCTAAAATCAAAGAAAAGCAGCAGATGCCCTTGATGTGAAGCTAGTTGATCTGTAGCTAGGTGATGTATAGCTAGTTGATCTGTAGCTAGGTGTTGACATGTAGCTAGTTGATGTGTAGCTAGCTGATGTATAGCTAATTGATCTGTAGCTAGACGATGTGTAGCTAGTTGACGTATAGCTAGTTGTCATATAGCCAGTTGATGTATAGCTAGTTGATGTATAGCTAGTTGATGTAAAGCTAGTTGATGTATAGCAAGTTGACGTATAGCTAGTTGATGTGTAGCTAGTTGATGTATAGCTAATTCCCATATAGCTAGTTGACATATAGCTAGTTGATTTGTAGCTAGTTGATGTATAGCTAATTGATCTGTAGCTAGACAATGTGTAGCTAGTTGACGTATAGCTAGTTGACATATAGCCAGTTGATGTATAGCTAGTTGATGTGTAGCTAGTTGATGTAAAGCTAGTTGATGTATAGCAAGTGGACGTAAAGCAACGTGATGTATAGCAAGTTTACGTACAGCTAGTTGATGTATAGCAAGTTGACATGTAGCTATTTGATAAGAAGCTAGTTGATGTGTAGCTAGTAGACGTGTAGCTAGTTTTGGTATAGCTAGTTCCCATATAGCTAGTTGACATATGGCTAGTTGATTTGAAGCTAGTTGATGTATATCAAGTTGATATATAGCTAGTTGGTGTTTAGCTAGTTGACGTATAGCTAGTTGATGTGTAGCTAGTTGATGTGTAGCTAGTTGATTTATAGCTAGTTGATGTATAGCTAGTTGATCTGTAGCTAGACGATGTGTAGCTAGTTGACGTATAGCTAGTTGACATGTAGCTAGTGGGTGATAGCTTAGTTGACGTTTTGCTAATTGATGTATAGGTAGTTGATGTATAGCTAGTTGACGTATAGCTAGTTGATGTATAGCTAGTTTTGGTATAGCTAGTTCCCATATAGCTAGTTGACATATGGCTAGTTGATTTGAAGCTAGGTGATGTATATCAAGTTGATATATAGCTAGTTGGTGTTTAGCTAGTTGACGTATAGCTAGTTGATGTATAGCTAGTTGATCTGTAGCTAGACGATGTGTAGCTAGTTGACGTATAGCTAGTTGACATGTAGCTAGTGGATGATAGCTTAGTTGACGTTTTGCTAGTTGATGTATAGGTAGTTGATGTATAGCTAGTTGACATATAGCTAGTTGATGTATAGCTAGTTGATGTGTAGCAAGTTGACGTATAGCTAGTTGATATATAGCTAGTTGATGTATAGCTAGTTGATATGCAGCTAGTTGATGTATAGCTAGTTGATGTGTAGCAAGTTGACGTATAGCTAGTTGATATATAGCTAGTTGATGTATAGCTAGTTGATATGCAGCTAGTTGATGTGTAGCTAGTTGATGTATAGCTAGTTGACGTATAATTAGTTGACGTATAGCTAGTTGACGTATAGCTAGTTGATGTATAGCTAGTTGACGTGTTGCTAGTTGACTTATAGCTAGTCGACGTGTAGCTAGTTGATGTATAGCTAGTTGATCTGTAGCTAGACGATGTGTAGCTAGTTGACGTATAGCTAGTTGATGTTTTGCTAGTTGATGTATAGGTAGTTGATGTATAGCTAGTTGATGTACAGCTAGATGACATATAGCTAGTTGACGTATAGCTAGTTCATGTATAGCTAGTTGACGTGTTGCTAGTTGACGTGTAGCTAGTTGACGTATAGCTAGTTGAGGTATAGCTAGTTCCGTATAGCTAGTTGACGTATTGCTAGTTTATGTGTAGCTAGATGATGTATATCAGATTGATATACAGCTCGTTGATGTTTAGCTAATTGACGTATAGCTAGTTGACTTACAGCTATTTGATGTGTAGCTAGTTGATGTATAGCTAGCTGACATATAGCTAGTTTATTTATAGCTAGTTGACGTATAGCTAGTTGATGTATAGCAAGTTGACGTGTAGCTAGTTGATGTGTAGCTAGTTGATGTGTAGCTAGTTGAGGTATAGCTCGTTCCCGTATAGCTAGTTGACGTATAACTAGTTGACGTGTAGTGAGTTCACGTATAGCTAGTTGATTTGTAGCTAGTTGATGTATATCAAGTTGATATAATCAAATCAAATCAAATCAAATTGTATTTGTCACATACACACATGGTTAGCAGATGTTAATGCGAGTGTAGCGAAATGCTTGTGCTTCTAGTTCCGACAATGCAGTAATAACCAACAAGTAATCTAACTAACAATTCCAAAACTACTGTCTTATACACAGTGTAAGGGGATAAAGAATATGTACATAAAGATATATGAATGAGTGATGGTACAGAGCAGCATAGGCAAGATACAGTAGATGGTATCGAGTACAGTATATACATATGAGATGAGTATGTAAACAAAGTGGCATAGTTAAAGTGGCTAGTGATACATGTATTACATAAGGATGCAGTCGATGATATAGAGTACAGTATATACGTATGCATATGAGATGAATAATGTAGGGTAAGTAACATTATATAAGGTAGCATTGTTTAAAGTGGCTAGTGATATATTTACATCATTTCCCATCAATTCCCATTATTAAAGTGGCTGGAGTTGAGTCAGTGTCAGTGTCAGTGTGTTGGCAGCAGCCACTCAATGTTAGTGGTGGCTGTTTAACAGTCTGATGGCCTTGAGTTAGAAGCTGTTTTCAGTCTCTCGGTCCCAGCTTTGATGCACCTGTACTGACCTCGCCTTCTGGATGATAGCGGGGTGAACAGGCAGTGGCTCGGGTGGTTGATGTCCTTGATGATCTTTATGGCCGTCCTGTAACATCGGGTGGTGTAGGTGTCCTGGAGGGCAGGTAGTTTGCCCCGGTGATGCGTTGTGCAGACCTCACTACCCTCTGGAGAGCCTTACGGTTGAGGGCAGAGCAGTTGCCATACCAGGCGGTGATACAGCCCGCCAGGATGCTCTCGATTGTGCATCTGTAGAAGTTTGTGAGTACTTTTGGTGACAAGCCAAATTTCTTCAGCCTCCTGCGGTTGAAGAGGCGCTGCTGCGCCTTCTTCACGATGCTGTCTGTGTGAGTGGACCAATTCAGTTTGTCTGTGATTTTTATGCAGAGGAACTTAAAACTTGCTACCCTCTCCACTACTGTTCAATCGATGTGGATAGGGGGGTGTTCCCTCTGCTGTTTCCTGAAGTCCACAATCATCTCCTTAGTTTTGTTGACGTTGAGTGTGAGGTTATTTTCCTGACACCACACTCCGAGGGCCCTCACCTCCTCCCTGTAGGCCGTCTCGTCGTTGTTGGTAATCAAGCCTACCACTGTTGTGTCGTCCGCAAACTTGATGATTGAGTTGGAGGCGTGCGTGGCCACGCAGTCGTGGGTGAGCAGGGAGTACAGGAGAGGGCTCAGAACGCACCCTTGTGGGGCCCCAGTGTTGAGGATCAGCGGGGAGGAGATGTTGTTGCCTACCCTCACCACCTGGGGGCGGCCCGTCAGGAAGTCCAGTACCCAGTTGCACAGGGCGGGGTCGAGACCCAGGGTCTCGAGCTTGATGACGAGCTTGGAGGGTACTATGGTGTTGAATGCCGAGCTGTAGTCGATGAACAGCATTCTCACATAGGTATTCCTCTTGTCCAGATGGGTTAGGGCAGTGTGCAGTGTGGTTGAGATTGCATCGTCTGTGGACCTATTTGGGCGGTAAGCAAATTGGAGTGGGTCTAGGGTGTCAGGTAGGGTGGAGGTGATATGGTCCTTGACTAGTCTCTCAAAGCACTTCATGATGACGGAAGTGAGTGCTACGGGCGGTAGTCGTTTAGCTCAGTTACCTTAGCTTTCTTGGGAACAGGAACAATGGTGGCCCTCTTGAAGCATGTGGGAACAGCAGACTGGTATAGGGATTGATTGAATATGTCCGTAAACACACCGGCCAGCTGGTCTGCACATGCTCTGAGGGCGCGGCTGGGGATGCCGTCTGGGCCTGCAGCCTTGCGAGGGTTAACACGTTTAAATGTCTTACTCACCTCGGCTGCAGTGAAGGAGAGACCGCATGTTTTCGTTGCAGGCCGTGTCAGTGGCACTGTATTATCCTCAAAGCGGGCAAAAAAGTCATTTAGTCTGCCTGGGAGCAAGACATCCTGGTCCGTGACTGGGCTGGATTTCTTCCTGTAGTCCGTGATTGACTGTATATAGCTAGTTAATGTGTAGCTAGTTTACGTATAGCTAGTTGATTTGTAACTAGTTGATGTATATCAAGTTGACATATAGCTAGTTGATGTGTAGCTAGTTGACGTGTATCTAGTTGACGTATAGCTAGTTAAAGTGTAGCTAGTTGATGTATAGCTAGTGTATTCGTAGCTAGTTGAACAATTGCTTAGCATATGTGGGAACTCCTTCAAGACTGTTGGAAAGGCATTCCAGGTGAAGCTGGTTGAGAGAATACCAAGAGTGAGCAAAGCTGTCATCAAGGCAAAGGATGGCTACTTTTGAAGAATCTAAAATCTAAAATATATTTTGATTTGTTTAACACTTTTTTGGTTACTACATGATTCCATGTTATTTCGTAGTTTTGATGTCTTCACTATCATTCAACAATGTAGAGAAAAATAGTAAAAAGAAAGAAAAACCCTGGAATGAGTATATGTGTCCAAACTTTTGACTGGTACTGTATATATTTTCGGTGACCCCTGCAGTACCGCGGAACCCCAGATGAACACCTCTCATGTAATTCCTTGTGCAATGATAGGGGTAAAATCTATGGAGAGTGCCTTTAATATTCAAAGTCACTAATTCCTCTAGTCTAGTCTTAGACAAGGCCATGTCACTACAGCTCTCAATGCTAAGAAAGGTTTACCTAAGCTACATTTGAGGATGTGACGTCTTCGCTGAGTTCTTAAAGGGACAGGCTTTTTTTACCAGACCTAAGCTTCATTTGAGGATGACTTTTCATTACCAGCGGGCCAGTCAACTCCATACAAACATCATGTTAAGATGTTAGCATGGAAGAGACACAGAGACAGTAGAGCGAGGTGCAGCGTGAGGTAATACAGTAGGGGGAGGTGCAGCATGAGGTAATACAGTATGGGGAGGTGCAGCGTGAGGTAATACAGTAGGAGGAGGAGCAGCATGAGGTAATACAGTAGAGGGAGGTGCAGCGTGAGGTAATACAGTAGGGGAGGTGCAGCGTGAGGTAATACAGTAGGGGAGGTGCAGCGTGAGGTAATACAGTAGGGGAGGTGCAGCGTGAGGTAATACAGTAGAGGGAGGTGCAGCGTGAGGTAATACAGTAGAGGGGAGGTGCAGCGTGAGGTAATACAGTAGGAGGAGGAGCAGCATGAGGTAATACAGTAGGAGGAGGTGCAGCGTGAGTTAATACAGTAGGAGGAGGTGCAGCGTGAGGTAATACAGTAGGAGGAGGAGCAGCATGAGGTAATACAGTAGAGGGAGGTGCAGCGTGAGGTAATACAGTAGGAGGAGGTGCAGCGTGAGGGAATACAGTAGAGGGAGGTGCAGCATGAGGTAATACAGTAGGAGGAGGAGCAGCATGAGGTAATACAGGAGAGGAGGTGCAGCGTGAGGTAATACAGTAGGGGAGGTGCAGCGTGAGGTAATACAGTAGGGGAGGTGCAGCGTGAGATAATACAGTAGGGGTAGGTGCAGCGTGAGGTAATACAGTAGGGGAAGGTGCAGCGTGAGGTAATACAGTAGGGGTAGGTGCAACGTGAGGTAGTACAGTAGAGGGGAATTGCAACGTGAGGTAATACAGTAGGGGAGGTGCAGCGTGAGGTAATACAGTAGGGGAGGAGCAGCATGAGGTAATACAGTAGGGGAGGAGCAGCATGAGGTAATATAGTAGGGGAGGAGCAGCATGAGGTAATACAGGAGAGGGAGGAGCAGCGTGAGGTAATTCAGTAGGAGGAGGTGCAGCGTGAGGTAATACAGTAGGAGGAGGAGCAGCATGAGGTAATACAGTAGAGGGAGGAGCAGCGTGAGGTAATACAGTAGGGGAGGTGCAGCGTGAGGTAATACAGTAGGGGAGGTGCAGCGTGAGGTAATACAGTAGGGGGAGGTGCAGCATGAGGTAATACAGTAGAGGGAGGAGCAGCGTGAGGTAATACAGTAGGGGAGGTGCAGCGTGAGGTAATACAGTAGGGGAGGTGCAGCATGAGGTAATACAGTAGGGGGAGGTGCAGCGTGAGGTAATACAGTAGGGGAGGTGCAGCGTGAGGTAATACAGTAGGGGGAGGTGCAGCGTGAGGTAATATAGTAGGGAAGGTGCAGCGTGAGGTAATACAGTAGGAGGAGGAGCAGCATGAGGTAATACAGTAGGGGAGGAGCAGCATGAGGTAATACAGTAGGAGGAGGTGCAGCATGAGGTAATACAGTAGAGGGAGGTGCAGCGTGAGGTAATACAGTAGGAGGAGGAGCAGCATGAGGTAATACGGTAGGGGGAGGAGCAGCATGAGGTAATACAGTAGGAGGAGGAGCAGCATGAGGTAATACAGTAGGAGGAGGAGCAGCATGAGGTAATACAGTAGGAGGAGGAGCAGCATGAGGTAATACAGTAGGAGGAGGAGCAGCATGAGGTAATACAGTAGGAGGAGGAGCAGCGTGAGGTAGTACAGTAGGAGGAGGAGCAGCATGAGGTAATACAGTAGGAGGAGGAGCAGCGTGAGGTAATACAGTAGGAGGAGGAGCAGCATGAGGTAATACAGTAGAGGGAGGAGCAGCGTGAGGTAATACAGTAGGGGAGGTGCAGCGTGAGGTAATACAGTAGGGGGAGGTGCAGCATGATGTAATGCAGTAGGGGGAGGTGCAGCGTGATGTAATGCAGTAGGGGAGGTGCAGCGTGAGGTAATACAGTAGGGGGAGGTGCAGCGTGAGGTAATACAGTAGGGGAGGTGCAGCATGATGTAATGCAGTAGGGGGAGGTGCAGCGTGATGTAATGCAGTAGGGGGAGGTGCAGCGTGAGGTAATACAGTAGGAGGAGGTGCAGCCTGAGGTAATACAGTTTTTGATAATATTCCATTCACTCCAGCCTCCTGTGGTGAGGATAGGCCTGGTTGTTAGTCCCAGCCAGATGGACAGTGTATTGGTTGTTGATACGGGTAATTTAGCTCTGGCTTGCATTGTTTCTAGAGCTATTAGGCAATCCATCATGCTTCTAAATGTGGCTGTAACTCCCACCGACAAGGGTGTTTCTGTGTGTGTGTCTTTCCCGGAAAGCATTACACTACATAACAAATCACCTCACAGCTGACGCAGCACATACACTTATCCTAGTAGTATCTAGGAGTTATAAATCATTACATTAAGTCCAGGTTTTCAACCAACTCTGAAGTCTGAAGATGTTCAAGCTCTGATTGTGTGTGTGTGTGTGTTTATTTATCCTTTATTTAATTAGGCAAGTCAGCTAAGAACAAATTCTTATTTTCAATGACGGCCTAGGAACAGTGGGTTAACTGCCTTGTTCAGAGGCAGAACAACAGATTTTTATCTTGTCAGCTCAGGGATTCACCAACCTTCCGGTTACTGGCCCAACACTCTAACCACTAGGCTACCTGCCGCCCCAGGCACGTGCGTGCGTGTGTGCACATGTGTAGCTATAGTGGGGCCGCCAACAAATGCCTTGTTATTACATCCTGACAGTTTTTAATGGAACATCTGTGTGAGGTAAAAAGAGACCTTGACTCCAAACAGACTACTGCACTTCCGTAGGCCCACATTGTGCCTCCTTCAACCAACCACAGGAGCCCCACATTGAGGTGGAAATGGGGGAAATTAAAACCCAGTCAGAGTTTAAAAAGTTCCAGATACAAAAAGAGGAGTTGGAGAGTACACTCTTAGAGAAAAAAAGGTGCTATCTAGAGCCAAAAAGTATTATTTGTCTGTCTCCATAGAATAACCCTTTGAAGAACCCTTTTTGGTTCCAGGTAGAACCCTTTCCACAGATGGTTCTACATGGAACCCAAAAGAGTTCTACCTGAAACCAAAAGTGTTCTACCTGGAACCAAAAAGGGTTCTCCTATGGGGACAGTCGAAGAACCCTTTTGGAACCCTTTTTTCTAAGAGTGCAGGACTTTAGTTTAGGATTCAACAAGGCTGAGACTAATTCTCTCTCAGACAGATTTGCCTAGAAAGTCACTGGGTTTAGTAAATCTGTGCCTGCTCACTCTTCTCAAATTCCAGGGTTCTGCCCAACCCGTTTATTTGACCTTTTAAAACATCAGAGTAGCTAAAGTGCAAACAGTTCAGAAAATAGCAGAGGTTTATCTAGTAAGTCTCTCTCTCTCTCTCTCTCTCTCTCTCATTCCTCTTCTCCACATTGTGACAACACTTTGGGACCACTGACAACAAATGTTCTTTCCACTACTTACGCAAAATAAACCGTAAGGGTTCTGTGAGAAATCAGTGAGAAATGGGCCCATGGGCATTTCTCAACATTATCAACAACATTCACATGTCACAATACAATTTCTCAACATCAATACTCAAACATATTGTGTGTGAATATGTTCTTCACTTTCCTGACTAATTCCAATCAACTTCATTCAGTAATATCAGACAATTGTGGCTTGAGCAACAGTGTGATGGAGACTGACCAGAGGCTTGTGGTGACTCTGTTCTGATCTTATGTGTCTTCACTTTGCGTGTTTGCCTGGCAGGCTGGGACATGGTCCACTTTTTGGACAATGCTAACTAGCTTTAGCGCAATGACTGGAAGTCTATGGGTATCTGCTAGCATGCTAGTATCCCTTTAACTGTGATTTCAAGCTCTCCTCTCATGGGGATTATTGAGGTTTGTTTTACAGTAGCAGTGACGTGTGTGTGAAGGCGGAGATGTGTGAAAGTCCTTTCGAGAGTGTGAGTGTGTGTGTATGTGTGTGTGTGTGTGTGTGTGTGTGTGTGTGTGTGTGTGTGTGTGTGTGTGTGTGTGTGTGTGTGTGTGTGTGTGTGTGTGTGTGTGTGTGAGAGTGAGAGTGAGTGGGTAATTGCATGATTGTGTGATTGTGTGGGTGGGCTGTGCACAGACACGTCCTCTAGTTAACAATAAAACCACCCAACGGAACGTTTTCCAGAACATTCAGCGCAACACAGTTTATCTTCACCTGAGGTCACACATCCTGCCAGTAAACTGCCATTGCAACAACGCCTTGAAGAGAGAGAGAGAGAGAGAGAGAGAGAGAGAGAGAGAGAACATCACATTCACTGTAAGCATATGAACCAGCTGGCTAGGCAGCTTTATGACGTGGTAACCAATGTAGGCTGTAACCAGCCCAAAAAGATAACTTAGCAGTCATTCTCATCCAGAATGGATACATTCAGTAGATGGTCTGTATTGAATGTCTCTTCTTTATGGAATATGTCTGCCGTGGTAAAGTACAAGGTGGCTTTATCCAAAATAATGATACTATTAAAAATGACAAAGGAGCTGAGTTTAAATTAGCCAAGTCTTTCCCGCTGACATCAATCGACATGTCCAGTACTTTGACATTTGAAAATACAGAATCTCCGGGAGTGGGCAGAGTCACATAGTCGCCTAGGGCCCTGGTCCCTGGTCTCAACTTACTGTTGAGCATCAGAATAGTAGAGTACAGAAGGTGACATTTTGAAATGTGGTTGTGCATCAGCAGTTTTTCTCTTGTTATGTCAGTCACTGATTGTCACTCAATTAGCCCACGTCAGCTTGGTAAGTTAGTCTACCCAGCTGTCGAAACTTGTAGTAAATATGGACAAATTAATTTTGTTAGTCACTCTCAATAAGGTATCATATTGACATGGCATAAGTCATGGCAAAATGTGTAGCATTTCAGGTAATTAAGCTTAAAAACTGCAAATGTTTCTCTCTGCCACATGGCAAAACCAGTAGAATTGCATGAAATTAGTTATAAAATTGCTAAATGTTCTCTCGGCCCCATGGCAAAATGTGTAGAATTGCAGGAAATTCACTTTAAAACGTTGAATGTTTTTACCTGTGAGGAGAGGGACCCACCAACCACATCTCACCTAGAGCCCTGTCTCTAGTGATGCACAACCCCTCACTAAAGTACACTTTATCCCTCACATAGATACTGCATTGACTACAGAATTCAATGTAGATATACAATGCTAAAGCAATGAGATATGCTCCATTGGAAAAGGGCAAGGTTGAGAATCCCAGAGTCACCCAGATACACACATCATCCTACACACATGCACATACTGATCAGGGAACATTATAGTCCAAGTACACACATTAGCTGGGGTTATATCAATGTTAATATTCACCAGTGTACAGACCAACCGTAATGACAGCGTGCACAAAGACCACAGATGGATGATTTTTCAGCCTGGTTTAATATGGAACCGAGACAGAGACACAGGGTCCTTTATGATGATGAGGGTTCCTCTGCAGATTGTTCCAGTCTTTATCACCTGTTGGGACAGAGATACCTGACGCAGACAGATAATGTTCCACACAAATCAAATCCCTGGGTGTGGAACCTGACCAGAAAGGCAGCACACACACATATTATGCAAACACACACACCATCTGTAACTACACTGCCGCTCTTGTATCACCCCAATCACAGAAGCCTTTTCCATTTAGCTACATCCTGAAACCTGCTTCCATGTTTAGATTTGATTGGGATCATTCTCCTCCTTATAAGGACTAGTGTGGGGATAAGAATTTGGGGATAGGGGTCAGGGGTCAAATCCTGCCAATGTCACACAATCCCATGATCAAGTTCACCTTGAAACAAATCAGCATTTACCAATGCAACAGCCGTGATTTTAGTTTATGCCCCTTATTGCATCAACTTAATCGGAAATCAGCTATAGAGATGATTTTTTTTCTGACCACTTAGAGAAAACAACCCCTCACTGTGTTTCAATAGACAATCTATTGAAAAATGGCTCATCTGAAGAGAAGCAAAGTCCATAACCAGACACGGGGGGTGGGGGTGGACAAAGTTGCTAAATCTGCATCTACATGGCCATATGTAGGGTGGCCTGTCTGTCTGTCTGTTTGGGTGAATATAATTGAGGTGGTCATTTCCATAATGCAGGGTAGTGACTGAGGGAGTAGCAAACATGGTAATCTGGGGTGGGGGTGGATTAGGTGGGATTGTCTGGGACTAGGAGCTGGCAGCACAGTGGAGTGGAGGCCAGTGGAGCCAGATTGGCATCTTTTCTACCCTGTGTTGAAAGACTCCCAGTGGATGTATTGATTAGGCTGCTATTGGCTGGAGTGGTAACTACCCCTCACCTCTCTGTCCTCACTGTACCCGTACCGACACAGTATTGACATACACAGTGAGGTGGTTCACACAAGCCAGCAAAGACGCAGCCTGTTTATGAGCCGCCTTGTGTTACTTTGCCAAGACCACAGAAAAACACTCACCAAACGTTCATTTCCTTCATACATATGTGTAGGGGATGGTGGAGTAGAGCGGTAAGATGAAAGCAGTTATTAACGGCAGATGTCTCCGTCATTCTTTAGTTCCATATTACTGTAGCATGCACTCTCATTAGCCATGTGATCCATGTCCCCTACAGAAACGGGCCTCTCCATTGATGTGGTCTCCCCTCCTACGCAGGCAGCATCCCCCTTTAACTCCCTGTTTTCCTCTTTCAACACCTTCTATAGGAGGGCTTTCAAACAGAACACAATGAGACATTGATAAAACCTTGAAAGAATATGTGTGCTTGGCTTTGTGTGTGTGTGTGTATGTGTGTGTGTGTGTGTGTGTGTGTGTGTGTGTGTGTCTACCTCTGCTTCTGTGTAACACACACACACACATTCCCACACCCTCTCCCTTTTCTCTCCCTCTTGTCATTACCGTTCCCAGCATTATTTTCATTATCTCTCAGAACAGTCCTCCATGGGAACAGAAGATGAGTGGATGAGTGTAAATGATGGTGGTGTAAACACTGTATAATTTAGCCCCTGTTTAAAGACCTAGTGCTCCACAATGTTTTCAGGGCTAGACACTATCATTTCCCACTCAAATAGCAGCCTATTCCTTATTAAGTGTACTACTTTGGGACAGGGCCCATAGGGATCTGGTCAAAAGTAGTGCACACAGCCTATAGGACACAACCTATAGACTGTAGGCTACATCAGCCACATACACCAGGGGACATCAGCCCCTTACACCAGGGAAAACAACCTATAGTCTATTGGCTACATCAGCCCCTTACACAAGGGGACATCAGCCCCTTACACCAGGGAAAACAACCTATAGACTGTAGGCTACATCAGCGCCTTACACCAGGGGAAAACAACCTATAGTCTGTAGGCTACATCAGCCCCTTACACCGGGGAAAACAACCTATAGACTGTAGGCTACATCAGCCCCTTACACCAGGGGAAAACAACCTATAGACTGTAGGCTACATCAGCCCCTTACACCAGGGGAAAACAACCTATAGACTGTAGGCTACATCAGCCCCTTACACCAGGGAAAACAACCTATAGACTGTAGGCTACATCAGCCACATACACCAGGGGAAAACAACCTATTGACTGTAGGCTACATCAGCCCCTTACACCAGGGGAAAACAACCTATAGACTGTAGGCTACATCAGCCCCTTACACCAGGGAAAACAACCTATAGACTGTAGGCTACATCAGCCCCTTACACCAGGGGAAAACAACCTATAGTCTGTAGGCTACATCAGCCCCTTACACCGGGGGAAAACAACCTATAGACTGTAGGCTACATCAGCCCCTTACACCAGGAAAACAACCTATAGACTGTAGGCTACATCAGCCACATACACCAGGGGAAAACAACCTATTGACTGTAGGCTACATCAGCCCCTTACACCAGGGGAAAACAACCTATAGACTGTAGGCTACATCAGCCACATACACCAGGGGAAAACAAACTATAGTCTGTAGGCTACATCAGCCCCTTACACCAGGGGAAAACAACCTATAGACTGTAGGCTACATCAGCCCCTTACACCAGGGGAAAACAACCTATAGACTGTAGGCTACATCAGCCCCATACACCAGGGGAAAACAACCTATACACTGTAGGCTACATCAGCTCCTTACACCAGGGAAAACAACCTTTAGTCTGTAGTCTACATCAGCCCCTTACACCAGGGGACATCAGCCCCATACACCAGGGGAAAACAACCTATAGACTGTAGGCTACATCAGCCACATACACCAGGGGAAAACAACCTATAGACTGTAGGCTACATCAGCCCCTTACACCAGGGGACATCAGCCCCTTACACCAGGGGAAAACAACCTATAGACTGTAAGCTACATCAGCCCCTTACACCAGGGGTAAACAACCTATAGTCTGTAGGCTACATCAGCCCCTTACACCAGGGGAAAACAACCTATACACTGTAGGCTACATTAGCCCCTTACACCAGGGGAAAACAACCTATAGTCTGTAGGCTACATCAGCCCCTTACACCAGGGGAAAACAACCTATAGACTGTAGGCTACATCAACCCCTTACACCAGGGGAAAACAACCTATAGACTGTAGGCTACATCAGCCCCTTACACCAGGAAAACAACCTAAAGACTGTAGGCTACATCAGCCACATACGCCAGGGGAAAACAACCTATAGACTGTAGGCCACATCAGCCACATACACCAGGGGAAAACAACCTATAGTCTGTAGGCTACATCAGCACCTTACACCAGGGGAAAACAACCTATAGACTGTAGGCTACATCAGCCCCTTACACAAGGGGAAAACAACCTATAGACTGTAGGCTACATCAGCCACATACACCAGGGGACATCAGCCCCTTACACCAGGGGAAAACAACCTATAGACTGTAGGCTACATCAGCCACATACACCAGGGGAAAACAACCTATAGTCTATTGGCTACATCAGCCCCTTACACAAAGGGACATCAGCCCCTTACACCAGGGAAAACAACCTATAGTCTGTAGGCTACATCAGCCCCTTACACCGGGGAAAACAACCTACAGACTGTAGGCTACATCAGCCCCTTACACCAGGGGAAAACAACCTATAGACTGTAGGCTACATCAGCCCCTTACACCAGGGAAAACAACCTATAGACTGTAGGCTACATCAGCCACATACACCAGGGGAAAACAACCTATAGACTGTAGGCTACATCAGCCCCTTACACCAGGGGAAAACAACCTATAGACTGAAGGCTACATCAGCCACATACACTAGGGAAAACAACCTATAGACTGTAGGCCACATTAGCCACATACACCAGGGGAAAACAACCTATAGTCTGTAGGCTACATCAGCACCTTACACCAGGGGAAAACAACCTATAGACTGTAGGCTACATCAGCCCCTTACACCAGGGGAAAACAACCTATAGTCTGTAGGCTACATCAGCCCCTTACACCAGGGAAAACAACCCATAGACTGTAGGCTACATCAGCCACATACACCAGGGGAAAACAACCTATAGACTGTAGGCTACATCAGCCACATACACCAGGGGAAAACAACCTAGAGTCTGTAGGCTACATCAGCACCTTACACCAGGGGAAAACAACCTATAGACTGTAGGTTACATCAGCCCCTTACACCAGGGGAAAACAACCTATAGACTGTAGACTACATCAGCCCCTTACACCAGAGGAAAACAACCTATAGACTGTAGGCTACATCAGCCCCATACACCAGGGGAAAACAACCTATAGACTGTAGGCTACATCAGCCCCTTACACAAGGGGAAAACAACCTATAGACTGTAGGCTACATCAGCCACATACACCAGGGGACATCAGCCCCTTACACCAGGGAAAACAACCTATAGTCTATTGGCTACATCAGCCCCTTACACAAGGGGACATCAGCCCCTTACACCAGGGAAAACAACCTATAGACTGTAGGCTACATCAGCCCCTTACACCAGGGGAAAACAACCTATAGTCTGTAGGCTACATCAGCCCCTTACACCGGGGAAAACAACCTATAGACTGTAGGCTACATCAGCCCCTTACACCAGGGGAAAACAACCTATAGACTGTAGGCTACATCAGCCCCTTACACCAGGGGAAAACAACCTATAGACTGTAGGCTACATCAGCCCCTTACACCAGGGAAAACAACCTATAGACTGTAGGCTACATCAGCCACATACACCAGGGGAAAACAACCTATTGACTGTAGGCTACATCAGCCCCTTACACCAGGGGAAAACAACCTATAGACTGTAGGCTACATCAGCCCCTTACACCAGGAAAACAACCTATAGACTGTAGGCTACATCAGCCCCTTACACCAGGGGAAAACAACCTATAGTCTGTAGGCTACATCAGCCCCTTACACCGGGGAAAACAACCTATAGACTGTAGGCTACATCAGCCCCTTACACCAGGGAAAACAACCTATAGACTGTAGGCTACATCAGCCACATACACCAGGGGAAAACAACCTATTGACTGTAGGCTACATCAGCCCCTTACACCAGGGAAAACAACCTATAGACTGTAGGCTACATCAGCCACATACACCAGGGGAAAACAAACTATAGACTGTAGGCTACATCAGCCCCTTACACCAGGGGAAAACAACCTATAGACTGTAGGCTACATCAGCCCCTTACACCAGGGGAAAACAACCTATAGACTGTAGGCTACATCAGCCCCATACACCAGGGGAAAACAACCTATACACTGTAGGCTACATCAGCTCCTTACACCAGGGGAAAACAACCTTTAGTCTGTAGTCTACATCAGCCCCTTACACCAGGGGACATCAGCCCCATACACCAGGGGAAAACAACCTATAGACTGTAGGCTACATCAGCCACATACACCAGGGGAAAACAACCTATAGACTGTAGGCTACATCAGCCCCTTACACCAGGGGACATCAGCCCCTTACACCAGGGGAAAACAACCTATAGACTGTAAGCTACATCAGCCCCTTACACCAGGGGTAAACAACCTATAGTCTGTAGGCTACATCAGCCCCTTACACCAGGGGAAAACAACCTATACACTGTAGGCTACATTAGCCCCTTACACCAGGGGAAAACAACCTATAGTCTGTAGGCTACATCAGCCCCTTACACCAGGGGAAAACAACCTATAGACTGTAGGCTACATCAACCCCTTACACCAGGGAAAACAACCTATAGACTGTAGGCTACATCAGCCCCTTACACCAGGGAAAACAACCTAAAGACTGTAGGCTACATCAGCCACATACGCCAGGGGAAAACAACCTATAGACTGTAGGCCACATCAGCCACATACACCAGGGGAAAACAACCTATAGTCTGTAGGCTACATCAGCACCTTACACCAGGGGAAAACAACCTATAGACTGTAGGCTACATCAGCCCCTTACACAAGGGGAAAACAACCTATAGACTGTAGGCTACATCAGCCACATACACCAGGGGACATCAGCCCCTTACACCAGGGGAAAACAACCTATAGACTGTAGGCTACATCAGCCACATACACCAGGGGAAAACAACCTATAGTCTATTGGCTACATCAGCCCCTTACACAAAGGGACATCAGCCCCTTACACCAGGGAAAACAACCTATAGTCTGTAGGCTACATCAGCCCCTTACACCGGGGAAAACAACCTACAGACTGTAGGCTACATCAGCCCCTTACACCAGGGGAAAACAACCTATAGACTGTAGGCTACATCAGCCCCTTACACCAGGGAAAACAACCTATAGACTGTAGGCTACATCAGCCACATACACCAGGGAAAACAACCTATAGACTGTAGGCTACATCAGCCCCTTACACCAGGGGAAAACAACCTATAGACTGAAGGCTACATCAGCCACATACACTAGGGAAAACAACCTATAGACTGTAGGCCACATTAGCCACATACACCAGGGAAAACAACCTATAGTCTGTAGGCTACATCAGCACCTTACACCAGGGGAAAACAACCTATAGACTGTAGGCTACATCAGCCCCTTACACCAGGGGAAAACAACCTATAGTCTGTAGGCTACATCAGCCCCTTACACCAGGGGAAAACAACCCATAGACTGTAGGCTACATCAGCCACATACACCAGGGGAAAACAACCTATAGACTGTAGGCTACATCAGCCACATACACCAGGGGAAAACAACCTAGAGTCTGTAGGCTACATCAGCACCTTACACCAGGGGAAAACAACCTATAGACTGTAGGTTACATCAGCCCCTTACACCAGGGGAAAACAACCTATAGACTGTAGACTACATCAGCCCCTTACACCAGAGGAAAACAACCTATAGACTGTAGGCTACATCAGCCCCATACACCAGGGGAAAACAACCTATAGACTGTAGGCTACATCAGCCCCTTACACAAGGGGAAAACAACCTATAGACTGTAGGCTACATCAGCCACATACACCAGGGGACATCAGCCCCTTACACCAGGGAAAACAACCTATAGTCTATTGGCTACATCAGCCCCTTACACAAGGGGACATCAGCCCCTTACACCAGGGAAAACAACCTATAGACTGTAGGCTACATCAGACCCTTACACCAGGGGAAAACAACCTATAGTCTGTAGGCTACATCAGCCCCTTACACCGGGGAAAACAACCTATAGACTGTAGGCTACATCAGCCCCTTACACCAGGGGAAAACAACCTATAGACTGTAGGCTACATCAGCCCCTTACACCAGGGGAAAACAACCTATAGACTGTAGGCTACATCAGCCCCTTACACCAGGGAAAACAACCTATAGACTGTAGGCTACATCAGCCACATACACCAGGGGAAAACAACCTATAGACTGTAGGCTACATCAGCCCCTTACACCAGGGGAAAACAACCTATAGACTGTAGGCTACATCAGCCACATACACCAGGGAAAACAACCTATAGTCTGTAGGCTACATCAGCCGCTTACACCAGGGGAAAACAACCTATAGACTGTAGGCTTCATCAGCCCCATACACCAGGGGACATCAGCCCCATACACCAGGGGAAAACAACCTATAGACTGTAGGCTACATCAGCCCCTTACACCAGGGGTAAACAACCTATAGTCTGTAGGCTACATCAGCCCCCTTACACCAGGGGAAAACAACCTATACACTGTAGGCTACATGCTACATTAGCCCCTTACACCAGGGGAAAACAACCTATAGTCTGTAGGCTACATCAGCCCCTTACACCAGGGGAAAACAACCTATAGACTGTAGGCTACATCAGCCCCTTACACCAGGGGAAAACAACCTATAGACTGTAGGCTACATCAGCCCCTTACACCAGGGAAAACAACCCATAGACTGTAGGCTACATCAGCCACATACACCAGGGGAAAACAACCTATAGACTGTAGGCTACATCAGCCACATACACCAGGGGAAAACAACCTAAAGACTGTAGGCTACATCAGCCACATACACCAGGGGAAAACAACCTATAGACTGTAGGCCACATCATCCCCTTACACCAGGGGACATCAGCCCCTTACACCAGGGGAAATCAACCCATAGACTGTAGGCTACATCAGCCCCTTACACCAGGGACAACAACCTATAGTCTGTAGGCTACAATAGCCCCTTACACCAGGGGACATCAGCCCCTTACACCAGGGGTAAACAACCTATAGTCTGTAGGCTACATCAGCCCCTTATACCAGGGAAAACAACCTATAGACTGTAGGCTACATTAGCCCCTTACACCAGGGGAAAACAACCTATAGTCTGTAGGCTACATCAGCCCCTTACACCAGGGGAAAACAACCTATAGACTGTAGGCTACATCAGCCCCTTACACCAGGGGAAAACAACCTATAGACTGTAGGCTACATCAGCCCCTAACACCAGGAAAACAACCTAAAGACTGTAGGCTACATCAGCCACATACACCAGTGGAAAACAACCTATAGACTGTAGGCTACATCAGCCCCTTACACCAGGGGAAAACAACCTATAGACTGTAGGCCACATCAGCCACGTACACCAGGGGAAAACAACCTATAGTCTGTAGGCTACATCAGCCCCTTACACCAGGGGAAAACAACCTATAGACTGTAGGCTACATCAGCACCTTACACCAGGGGAAAACAACCTATAGACTGTAGGTTACATCAGCCCCTTACACCAGCGGAAAACAACCTATAGACTGTAGGCTACATCAGCCCCTTACACCAGAGGAAAACAACCTATAGACTGTAGGCTACATCAGCCCCTTACACCAGTGGAAAACAACCTATAGACTGTAGGCTACATCAGCCCCTTACACCAGGGGAAAACAACCTATAGACTGTAGGCTACATCAGCCCCTTACACCAGGGGACATCAGCCCCTTACACCAGGGGAAAACAACCTATAGACTGTAGGCTACATCAGCCACATACACCAGGGGAAAACAACCTATAGACTGTAGGCTACATCAGCCACATACACCAGGGGAAAACAACCTAGAGTCTGTAGGCTACATCAGCACCTTACACCAGGGGAAAACAACCTATAGACTGTAGGCTACATAAGCCCCTTACACCAGGGGAAAACAACCTATAGACTGTAGGCTACATCAGCCCCTTACACCAGGGGAAAACAACCTATAGACTGTAGGCTACATCAGCCCCTTACACCAGGGGACATCAGCCCCTTACACCAGGGGAAATCAACCCATAGACTGTAGGCTACATCAGCCCCTTACACCAGGGACAACAACCTATAGTCTGTAGGCTACAATAGCCCCTTACACCAGGGGACATCAGCCCCTTACACCAGGGGAAAACAACCCATAGACTGTAGGCTACATCAGCCCCTTACACCAGGGGAAAACAACCTATAGACTGTAGGCTACATCAGCCCCTTACACCAGGGAAACAACCTATAGACTGTAGGCTACATCAGCCACATACACCAGGGAAAACAACCTATAGACTGTAGGCTACATCAGCCCCTTACACCAGGGGAAAACAACCTATAGACTGTAGGCTACATCAGCCACATACACCAGGGGACATCAGCCCCTTACACCAGGGAAAATCAACCCATAGACTGTAGGCTACATAAGCCCCTTACACCAGGGAAAACAACCTATAGACTGTAGGCTACATCAGCCACATACACCAGGGAAAACAACCTATAGACTGTAGGCTACATCAGCCACATACACCAGGGGAAAACAACCTAGAGTCTGTAGGCTACATCAGCACCTTACACCAGGGGAAAACAACCTATAGACTGTAGGCTACATCAGCCCCTTACACCAGGGGAAAACAACCTATAGACTGTAGGCTACATCAGCCCCTTACACCAGGGAAAACAACCTATAGACTGTAGGCTACATCAGCCACATACACCAGGGGAAAACAACCTATAGACTGTAGGCTACATCAGCCCCTTACACCAGGGGAAAACAACCTATAGACTGTAGGCTACATCAGCCACATACACCAGGGGAAAACAACCTATAGTCTGTAGGCTACATCAGCCGCTTACACCAGGGGAAAACAACCTATAGACTGTAGGCTTCATCAGCCCCATACACCAGGGGACATCAGCCCCATACACCAGGGGAAAACAACCTATAGACTGTAGGCTACATCAGCCCCTTACACCAGGGGAAAACAACCTATACACTGTAGGCTACATGCTACATTAGCCCCTTACACCAGGGGAAAACAACCTATAGTCTGTAGGCTACATCAGCCCCTTACACCAGGGGTAAACAACCTATAGTCTGTAGGCTACATCAGCCCCTTACACCAGGGGAAAACAACCTATACACTGTAGGCTACATGCTACATTAGCCCCTTACACCAGGGGAAAACAACCTATAGTCTGTAGGCTACATCAGCCCCTTACACCAGGGGAAAACAACCTATAGACTGTAGGCTACATCAGCCCCTTACACCAGGGGAAAACAACCTATAGACTGTAGGCTACATCAGCCCCTTACACCAGGGAAAACAACCCATAGACTGTAGGCTACATCAGCCACATACACCAGGGGAAAACAACCTATAGACTGTAGGCTACATCAGCCACATACACCAGGGGAAAACAACCTAAAGACTGTAGGCTACATCAGCCACATACACCAGGGGAAAACAACCTATAGACTGTAGGCCACATCATCCCCTTACACCAGGGGGACATCAGCCCCTTACACCAGGGAAATCAACCCATAGACTGTAGGCTACATCAGCCCCTTACACCAGGGACAACAACCTATAGTCTGTAGGCTACAATAGCCCCTTACACCAGGGGACATCAGCCCCTTACACCAGGGGTAAACAACCTATAGTCTGTAGGCTACATCAGCCCCTTATACCAGGGGAAAACAACCTATAGACTGTAGGCTACATTAGCCCCTTACACCAGGGGAAAACAACCTATAGTCTGTAGGCTACATCAGCCCCTTACACCAGGGAAAACAACCTATAGACTGTAGGCTACATCAGCCCCTTACACCAGGGAAAACAACCTATAGACTGTAGGCTACATCAGCCCCTAACACCAGGGAAAACAACCTAAAGACTGTAGGCTACATCAGCCACATACACCAGTGGAAAACAACCTATAGACTGTAGGCTACATCAGCCCCTTACACCAGGGAAAACAACCTATAGACTGTAGGCCACATCAGCCACGTACACCAGGGGAAAACAACCTATAGTCTGTAGGCTACATCAGCCCCTTACACCAGGGGAAAACAACCTATAGACTGTAGGCTACATCAGCACCTTACACCAGGGGAAAACAACCTATAGACTGTAGGTTACATCAGCCCCTTACACCAGGGGAAAACAACCTATAGACTGTAGGCTACATCAGCCCCTTACACCAGAGGAAAACAACCTATAGACTGTAGGCTACATCAGCCCCTTACACCAGTGGAAAACAACCTATAGACTGTAGGCTACATCAGCCCCTTACACCAGGGGAAAACAACCTATAGACTGTAGGCTACATCAGCCCCTTACACCAGGGGACATCAGCCCCTTACACCAGGGGAAAACAACCTATAGACTGTAGGCTACATCAGCCACATACACCAGGGGAAAACAACCTATAGACTGTAGGCTACATCAGCCACATACACCAGGGGAAAACAACCTAGAGTCTGTAGGCTACATCAGCACCTTACACCAGGGGGAAAACAACCTATAGACTGTAGGCTACATCAGCCCCTTACACCAGGGAAAACAACCTATAGACTGTAGGCTACATCAGCCCCTTACACCAGGGGAAAACAACCTATAGACTGTAGGCTACATCAGCCCCTTACACCAGGGGACATCAGCCCCTTACACCAGGGGAAATCAACCCATAGACTGTAGGCTACATCAGCCCCTTACACCAGGGACAACAACCTATAGTCTGTAGGCTACAATAGCCCCTTACACCAGGGGACATCAGCCCCTTACACCAGGGGAAAACAACCCATAGACTGTAGGCTACATCAGCCCCTTACACCAGGGAAAACAACCTATAGACTGTAGGCTACATCAGCCCCTTACACCAGGAAACAACCTATAGACTGTAGGCTACATCAGCCACATACACCAGGGGAAAACAACCTATAGACTGTAGGCTACATCAGGCCCTTACACCAGGGGAAAACAACCTATAGACTGTAGGCTACATCAGCCACATACACCAGGGGACATCAGCCCCTTACACCAGGGAAAATCAACCCATAGACTGTAGGCTACATAAGCCCCTTACACCAGGGAAAACAACCTATAGACTGTAGGCTACATCAGCCACATACACCAGGGGAAAACAACCTATAGACTGTAGGCTACATCAGCCACATACACCAGGGGAAAACAACCTAGAGTCTGTAGGCTACATCAGCACCTTACACCAGGGGAAAACAACCTATAGACTGTAGGCTACATCAGCCCCTTACACCAGGGGAAAACAACCTATAGACTGTAGGCTACATCAGCCCCTTACACCAGGGGAAAACAACCTATAGACTGTAGGCTACATCAGCCCCTTACACCAGGGGACATCAGCCCCTTACACCAGGGAAAACAACCTATAGACTGTAGGCTACATCAGCCCCTTACACCAGGGGAAAACAACCTATAGACTGTAGGCTACATCAGCCCCTTACACCAGGGACAACAACCTATAGTCTGTAGGCTACAATAGCCCCTTACACCAGGGGACATCAGCCCCTTACACCAGGGGAAAACAACCCATAGACTGTAGGCTACATCAGCCCCTTACACCAGGGGAAAACAACCTATAGACTGTAGGCTACATCAGCCCCTTACACCAGGGGAAAACAACCTATAGACTGTAGGTTACATCAGCCCCTTACACCAGGGGAAAACAACCTATAGACTGTAGGTTACATCAGCCCCTTACACCAGGGGAAAACAACCTATAGACTGTAGACTACATCAGCCCCTTACACCAGAGGAAAACAACCTATAGACTGTAGGCTACATCAGCCCCTTACACAAGGGGAAAACAACCTATAGACTGTAGGCTACATCAGCCACATACACCAGGGGACATCAGCCCCTTACACCAGGGAAAACAACCTATAGTCTATTGGCTACATCAGCCCCTTACACAAGGGGACATCAGCCCCTTACACCAGGGAAAACAACCTATAGACTGTAGGCTACATCAGACCCTTACACCAGGGAAAACAACCTATAGTCTGTAGGCTACATCAGCCCCTTACACCGGGGAAAACAACCTATAGACTGTAGGCTACATCAGCCCCTTACACCAGGGGAAAACAACCTATAGACTGTAGGCTACATCAGCCCCTTACACCAGGGGAAAACAACCTATAGACTGTAGGCTACATCAGCCCCTTACACCAGGGAAAACAACCTATAGACTGTAGGCTACATCAGCCACATACACCAGGGAAAACAACCTATAGACTGTAGGCTACATCAGCCCCTTACACCAGGGGAAAACAACCTATAGACTGTAGGCTACATCAGCCACATACACCAGGGGAAAACAACCTATAGTCTGTAGGCTACATCAGCCGCTTACACCAGGGGAAAACAACCTATAGACTGTAGGCTTCATCAGCCCCATACACCAGGGGACATCAGCCCCATACACCAGGGGAAAACAACCTATAGACTGTAGGCTACATCAGCCCCTTACACCAGGGGTAAACAACCTATAGTCTGTAGGCTACATCAGCCCCTTACACCAGGGAAAACAACCTATACACTGTAGGCTAAATGCTACATTAGCCCCTTACACCAGGGGAAAACAACCTATAGTCTGTAGGCTACATCAGCCCCTTACACCAGGGAAAACAACCTATAGACTGTAGGCTACATCAGCCCCTTACACCAGGGGAAAACAACCTATAGACTGTAGGCTACATCAGCCCTTTACACCAGGGAAAACAACCTAAAGACTGTAGGCTACATCAGCCACATACGCCAGCAGAAAACAACCTATAGACTGTAGGCCACATCAGCCACATACACCAGGGAAAACAACCTATAGTCTGTAGGCTACATCAGCACCTTACACCAGGGGGAAAACAACCTATAGACTGTAGGCTACATCAGCCCCTTACACCAGGGGAAAACAACCTATAGTCTGTAGGCTACATCAGCCCCTTACACCAGGGAAGACAACCTATAGAGTGTAGGCTACATCAGCCCCTTACACCAGGGGAAAACAACCTATAGACTGTAGGCTACATCAGCCCCTTACACCAGGGAAAACAACCCATAGACTGTAGGCTACATCAGCCACATACACCAGGGGAAAACAACCTATAGACTGTAGGCTACATCAGCCACATACACCAGGGGAAAACAACCTAAAGACTGTAGGCTACATCAGCCACATACACCAGGGGAAAACAACCTATAGACTGTAGCCACATCAGCCCCTTACACCAGGGGACATCAGCCCCTTACACCAGGGGAAATCAACCCATAGACTGTAGGCTACATCAGCCCCTTACACCAGGGACAACAACCTATAGTCTGTAGGCTACAATAGCCCCTTACACCAGGGGACATCAGCCCCTTACACCAGGGGTAAACAACCTATAGTCTGTAGGCTACATCAGCCCCTTATACCAGGGGAAAACAACCTATAGACTGTAGGCTACATTAGCCCCTTACACCAGGGGAAAACAACCTATAGTCTGTAGGCTACATCAGCCCCTTACACCAGGGAAAACAACCTATAGACTGTAGGCTACATCAGCCCCTTACACCAGGGGAAAACAACCTATAGACTGTAGGCTACATCAGCCCCTTACACCAGGGAAAACAACCTAAAGACTGTAGGCTACATCAGCCAAATACACCAGGGGAAAACAACCTATAGACTGTAGGCCACATCAGCTACGTACACCAGGGAAAACAACCTATAGTCTGTAGGCTACATCAGCCCCTTACACCAGGGGAAAACAACCTATAGACTGTAGGCTACATCAGCACCTTACACCAGGGGAAAACAACCTATAGACTGTAGGTTACATCAGCCCCTTACACCAGGGAAAACAACCTATAGACTGTAGGCTACATCAGCCCCTTACACCAGAGGAAAACAACCTATAGACTGTAGGCTACATCAGCCCCTTACACCAGTGGAAAACAACCTATAGACTGTAGGCTACATCAGCCCCTTACACCAGGGGAAAACAACCTATAGACTGTAGGCTACATCAGCCCCTTACACCAGGGGACATCAGCCCCTTACACCAGGGGAAAACAACCTATAGACTGTAGGCTACATCAGCCACATACACCAGGGGAAAACAACCTATAGACTGTAGGCTACATCAGCCACATACACCAGGTGAAAACAACCTAGAGTCTGTAGGCTACATCAGCACCTTACACCAGGGGAAAACAACCTATAGACTGTAGGCTACATCAGCCCCTTACACCAGGGGAAAACAACCTATAGACTGTAGGCTACATCAGCCCCTTACACCAGGGGACATCAGCCCCTTACACCAGGGGAAATCAACCCATAGACTGTAGGCTACATCAGCACCTTACACCAGGGACAACAACCTATAGTCTGTAGGCAACAATAGCCCCTTACACCAGGGGACATCAGCCCCTTACACCAGGGGAAAACAACCCATAGACTGTAGGCTACATCAGCCCCTTACACCAGGGGAAAACAACCTATAGACTGTAGGCTACATCAGCCCCTTACACCAGGGAAACAACCTATAGACTGTAGGCTACATCAGCCACATACACCAGGGAAAACAACCTATAGACTGTAGGCTACATCAGGCCCTTACACCAGGGAAAACAACCTATAGACTGTAGGCTACATCAGCCACATACACCAGGGGACATCAGCCCCTTACACCAGGGGAAATCAACCCATAGACTGTAGGCTACATAAGCCCCTTACACCAGGGAAAACAACCTATAGTCTGTAGTCTACATCAGCCCCTTACACCAGGGAAAACAACCTATAGACTGTAGGCTACATCAGCCACATACACCAGGGGACATCAGCCCCTTACACCAGGGGAAAACAACCTATAGACTGTAGGCTACATCAGCCGCTTACACCAGGGGACATCAGCCCCTTACACCAGGGGACATCAGCCCCTTACACCAGGGGAAAACAACCTATAGACTGTAGGCTACATCAGCCCCTTACACCAGGGGATATCAACCCATAGACTGTAGGCTACATCAGTCCCTTACACCAGGGAAAACAACCTATAGACTGTAGGCTACATCATCCCCTTACACCAGGGGAAAACAACCCATAGACTGTAGGCTACATCAGTCCCTTACACCAGGGAAAACAACCTATAGACTGTAGGCTACATCAGCCCCTTACACCAGGGAAAACAACCTATAGACTGTAGGCTACATCAGCCCCTTAAACCAGGGGAAAACAACCTATAGACTGTAGGCTACATAAGCCCCTTACACCAGTGGAAAACAACCTTTAGACTGTAGGCTACATCAGCCCCTTACACCAGGGGAAAACAACCTATAGACTGTAGGCTACATCAGCCCCTTACACCAGGGGACATCAGCCCCTTACACCAGGGGAAAACAACCTATAGACTGTAGGCTACATCAGCCACATACACCAGGGGAAAACAACCTATAGACTGTAGGCTACATCAGCCACATACACCAGGGGAAAACAACCTAGAGTCTGTAGGCTACATCAGCACCTTACACCAGGGAAAACAACCTATAGACTGTAGGCTACATCAGCCCCTTACACCAGGGAAAACAACCTATAGACTGTAGGCTACATCAGCCCCTTACACCAGGGGACATCAGCCCCTTACACCAGGGAAATCAACCCATAGACTGTAGGCTACATCAGCCCCTTACACCAGGGACAACAACCTATAGTCTGTAGGCTACAATAGCCCCTTACACCAGGGGACATCAGCCCCTTACACCAGGGGAAAACAACCCATAGACTGTAGGCTACATCAGCCCCTTACACCAGGGGAAAACAACCTATAGACTGTAGGCTACATCAGCCCCTTACACCAGGGAAACAACCTATAGACTGTAGGCTACATCAGCCACATACACCAGGGGAAAACAACCTACAGTCTGTAGGCTACATCAGCCCCTTACACCAGGAGAAAACAACCTATAGTCTGTAGGCTACATCAGCCCCTTACACCAGGGGAAAACAACCTATAGACTGTAGGCTACATCAGCCACATACACCAGGGGACATCAGCCCCTTACACCAGGGAAAACAACCTATAGACTGTAGGCTACATCAGCCGCTTACACCAGGGGACATCAGCCCCTTACACCAGGGGACATCAGCGCCTTACACCAGGGGAAAACAACCTATAGACTGTAGGCTACATCAGCCCCTTACACCAGAGGAAATCAACCCATAGACTGTAGGCTACATCAGTCCCTTACACCAGGGGAAAACAACCTATAGACTGTAGGCTACATCATCCCATTACACCAGGGGAAAACAACCCATAGACTGTAGGCTACATCAGTCCCTTACACCTGGGGAAAACAACCTATAGACTGTAGGCTACATCAGCCCCTTACACCAGGGGAAAACAACCTATAGACTGTAGGCTACATCAGCCCCTTACACCAGGGAAAACAACCTATAGTCTATAGGCTACATCAGCCCCTTACACCAGGGGACATCAGCCCCTTACACCAGGGGACATAAGCCCCTTACACCAGGGGAAAACAACCTATAGACTGTAGGCTACATCAGCCCCTTACACCAGGGGAAATCAACCCATATACTGTAGGCTACATCAGTCCCTTACACCAGGGGAAAACAACCTATAGACTGTAGGCTACATCAGCCACATACACCAGGGGACATCAGTCCCTTACACCAGGGGAAAACAACCTATAGACTGTAGGCTACATCAGCCCCTTACACCAGGGGACATCAGCACCTTACACCAGGGGACATCAGCCCCTTACACCAGGGGAAAACAACCTATAAACTGTAGGCTACATCAGCCCCTTACACCAGGGGAAATCAACCCATAGACTGTAGGCTACATCAGTCCCTTACACCAGGGGAAAACAACCTATAGACTGTAGGCTACATCATCCCCTTACACCAGGGGAAATCAACCCATAGACTGTAGGCTACATCAGTCCCTTACACCAGGGAAAACAACCTATAGACTGTAGGCTACATCATCCCCTTACACCAGGGGAAAACAACCTATAGACTGTAGGCTACATCAGCCCCTTACACCAGGGGAAAACAACCTATAGACTGTAGGCTACATCAGCCCCTTACACCAGGGGAAAACAACCTATAGACTGTAGGCTACATCAGCCCCTTACACCAGGGGAAAACAACCTATAGACTGTACGCTACATCAGCCCCTTACACCAGGAAAACAACCTATAGTCTATAGGCTACATCAGCCCCTTACACCAGGGGACATCAGCCCCTTACACCAGGGGACATCAGCCCCTTACACCAGGGGACATCAGCCCCTTACACCAGGGGAAAACAACCTATAGACTGTAGGCTACATCAGCCCCTTACACCAGGGGAAATCAACCCATAGACTGTAGGCTACATCAGCCCCTTACACCAGGGGACATCAGCCCCTTACACCATGGGAAAACAACCTATAGACTGTAGGCTACATCAGCCCCTTACACCAGGGGAAAACAACCTATAGTCTGTAGGCTACATCAGCCCCTTACACCAGGGGAAAACAACCTATAGACTGTAGGCTAAATCAGCCCCTTACACCATGGGAAAACAACCTATAGACTGTAGGCTACATCAGCCCCTTACACCAGGGGAAAACAACCTATAGACTGTAGGCTACATCAGCCCCTTACACCAGGGGAAAACAACCTATAGACTGTAGGCTACATCAGCCCCTTACACCAGGGAAAACAACCTATAGTCTATAGGCTACATCAGCCCCTTACACCAGGGGACATCAGCCCCTTACACCAGGGAAAACAACCTATAGACTGTAGCTTACATCGGCCCCTTACACCAGGAGACATCAGCCCCTTACACCAGGGAAAACAACCTATAGTCTGAAGGCTACATCAGCCCCTTACACCAGGGGAAAACAACCTATAGACTGTAGGCTACATCAGCCCCTTACACCAGGGGAAAACAACCTATAGACTGCAGGCTACATCAGCCCCTTACACCAGGGGAAAACAACCTATAGACTGTAGGCTACATCAGCCCCTTACACCAGGGGAAAACAACCTATAGACTGTAGACTACATCAGCCCCTTACACCAGGGGAAAACAACCTATAGTCTGTAGGCTACATCAGCCCCTTACACCAGGGAAAACAACCTATAGTCTGTAGGCTACATCAGCCCCTTACACCAGGGAAAACAGCCTATAGACTGTAGGCTACATCAGCCCCTTACACCAGGGGAAATCAACCCATAGACTGTAGGCTACATCAGCCCCTTACACCAGGGAAAACAACCTATAGTATATAGGCTACATCAGCCCCTTACACCAGGGGAAAACAACCTATAGACTGTAGGCTACATCAGCCCCTTACACCAGGGGAAAACAACCTATAGACTGTAGGCTACATCAGCCCCTTACACCAGGGGAAAACAACCTATAGTCTGTAGGCTACATCAGCCCCTTACACCAGGGAAAACAACCTATAGTCTGTAGGCTACATCAGCCCCTTACACCAGGGAAAACAACCTATAGACTGTAGGCTACATCAGCCCCTTACACCAGGGGACATCAGCCCCTTACACCAGGGGAAATCAACCCATAGCCTGTAGGCTACATCAGCCCCTTACACCAGGGAAAACAACCTATAGTATATAGGCTACATCAGCCCCTTACACCAGGGGACATCAGCCCCTTACACCAGGGGTCATCAGCCCCTTACACCAGGGAAAACAACCTATAGTCTGTAGGCTACATCAGCCACTTACACCAGGGAAAACAACCTATAGTCTGTAGGCTACATCAGCCCCTTACACCAGGGAAAACAACCTATAGACTGTAGGCTACATCAGCCCCTTACACCAGGGAAAACAACCTATAGTCTATAGGCTACATCAGCCCCTTACACCAGGGGACATCAGCCCCTTACACCAGGGGACATCAGCCCCTTACACCAGGGGAAAACAACCTATAGTCTGTAGGCTACATCAGCCCCCTTACACCAGGGGAAAACAACCTATAGACTGTAGGCTAAATCAGCCCCTTACACCATGGGAAAACAACCTATAGACTGTAGGCTACATCAGCCCCTTACACCAGGGGAAAACAACCTATAGACTGTAGGCTACATCAGCCCCTTAGACCAGGGGAAAACAACCTATAGACTGCAGGCTACATCAGCCCCTTACACCAGGGGAAAACAACCTATAGACTGTAGGCTACATCAGCCCCTTACACCAGGGAGATCAGCCCCTTACACCAGGAAAACAACCTATAGACTGTAGCTTACATCGGCCCCTTACACCAGGTGAAAACAACCTATAGACTGTAGGCTACATCAGCCCCTTACACCAGGGGACATCACCCCTTACACCAGGGGTCATCAGCCCCTTACACCAGGAAAACAACCTATAGTCTGTAGGCTACATCAGCCCCTTACACCAGGGGAAAACAACCTATAGACTGTAGGCTACATCAGCCCCTTACACCAGGGGAAAACAACCTATAGACTGCAGGCTACATCAGCCCCTTACACCAGGGGAAAACAACCTATAGACTGTAGGCTACATCAGCCCCTTACACCAGGGGAAAACAACCTATAGACTGTAGGCTACATCAGCCCCTTACACCAGGGGAAAACAACCTATAGTCTGTAGGCTACATCAGCCCCTTACACCAGGGAAAACAACCTATAGTCTGTAGGCTACATCAGCCCCTTACACCAGGGAAAACAACCTATAGACTGTAGGCTACATCAGCCCCTTACACCAGGGGACATCAGCCCCTTACACCAGGGGAAATCAACCCATAGACTGTAGGCTACATCAGCCCCTTACACCAGGGAAAACAACCTATAGTATATAGGCTACATCGGCCCCTTACACCAGGGGACATCAGCCCCTTACACCAGGGGTCATCAGCCCCTTACACCAGGGAAAACAATCTATAGTCTGTAGGCTACATCAGCCACTTACACCAAGGAAAACAACCTATAGTCTGTAGGCTACATCAGCCCCTTACACCAGGGAAAACAACCTATAGACTGTAGGCTACATCGGCCCCCTTACACCAGGGGAAAACAACCTATAGTCTATCGGCTACATCAGCCCCTTACACCAGGGGAAAACAACCTATAGACTGTAGGCTACATCAGCCCCTTACACCAGGGGAAAACAACCTATAGACTGTAGGCTACATCAGCCACATACACCAGGGGAAAACAACCTATAGACTGTAGGCTACATCAGCCCCTTACAAAACATTAACGGCTATTGGCTTTCTCCAGAACTAACCAGTAAAACTCTACCTTGTTGCAGATAATGAGCATTGTGTGTGTGTGTGTGTGTGTGTGTGTGTGTGTGTGTGTGTGTGTGTTTCTCCTCAGGGCAAGAGGCATTCTATTTGTCCCATAAAGTCTCTACAGATTATAACCAATTACCATTGGCTTCCAGAACCATCAAGGATACTGAATGATCACTTCTTCAAATAACTGTAGCTAAAGCCTTATTAAAGCTTTGCAGTACTTACAATGCTGGTTGAATTTATAGAATCACAATTGAAAGCATACACATTCACACTTGACGTATAGGTTATTCAACAGCTTTTCAGAACACTACATTCATTAAAGATACAATCTGGGATTTGGGAAGCTCAGTGTTTATCGTGGGTAATCCATGCTAACGTTAGCCTGTGGTAGCTGTAGCAATGTAGACCCAATGAAAACCTTATGAAAACCAGAAATTACGCACACAGAGAAAGAAGCGTGTGTTTGCACGCACGCAAGCACCAACACACAATGGGAGGTCAGTGGAGGTGTTCACCACATTGTCCAACCCAAACAGCCATGAAACGGTCCAGAAACCCCAGCTGAGACGGAAATGGTGACCCACTTTCTGATAGACAGAAAATCAAAAGCCCCCCCCCCACACACACACACACACACACACACACACAAACACACACACACACACACACACACACACACACACACACACACACACACACACACACACACATAATGTACAAGAACGGGCTGTGTGCATAGTGTGTGTTCCTGCCTGCCTCACTGTGGAGATCACTATGACCAATTAGACTAGGGCACAGGTTAGCTTGTGTGTGTTGAGAGAGAGAGATGGTTCCTGTGTTCTGAAAGTCACCCTATTCCCTATATAGTGCACTACTTATGACCAGAGCCCTAGGTCAAAAGTAGTGTACCAAATAGGCAATAGGATGCCATTTGGGATGGACATAAGAAAGGGGCTTTGACGTAACTACCTGGCATTGGCCTCTATTTGTGTCTAGGAGACAAAAAGTTACATTTAGAGACATGTGTGTCTTCCATTTTACCAGCCACTCAGACATGACTTTACAAGAGGCTGCCTCTGAAGGGCCCCAGTACATAGCTCCATGTATTCCATGTCATCCTATCAAACCCGTCATTCTACTGAAGGATTCTAGAATCTGAGTTGACTGTACCCTCGCTAGCTGGGGTGAATGACTCCTGAATTGATGTGTCTTTTTCCTGACTCCTGAATTGATGTGTCTTTTTCCTGACAGAACAGAACATGATCTTCCTTAGGGATTGATTCTCAGTAAAAATGGAAGCATTTGTTTAAAACGGTTGGAACTGGAGTACGTGATGTGGGAGGAATACTGCAATAACAACTTTGGCTAATTTGAAGTTGCCCCAAAATCACACATCTTACAAAAGGAGACCAAAAGGTTGTAAAATGAAATAGTTACTGTTATTTACTTCATTCATTAACCTTAAGGCTCATTAAGGCTTAATTTGCATATGCTAAACAGATGGGGACTAACAAAGAGAGGGGGAACGGGAATGACATGGATCATCGTCAGTGAGGTATGAAGACAGCCTCCACAACTCATCTGGTCCACAGTTGATGGTTGTCATGGGTACACACACACACACACACACACACACACACACACACACACACACACACACACACACACACACACCAGAGCTGCTCCTCATCACTGAGGAGTGATCACTAAATGATCTGATGCTAAGCTCAACAGACACTTAAAGCTCTCCAGTCTTCCTAAACGTTTCCCACAGTCTGTCCATGTCAAAGGTCACTGCTGGTAAATGTTCTGTCTGTTTGTTGTTGTGTTCACTGTTGATGACTTAATGCTGACATACTTATCCTCTGTGGACTAAATGGCGCTTAATGAAATGAGCGGGGGGGGCTGGGATCAAATCAACATCCCTTTCTTTTGTCTGTGTCCATGCGCGCACGCTCGTGTTTGTTTCATTCGCCTCTGTGCCTCTCCTTAAAGACACTTCATTAAAGCAGCATTAATAGGGACACGGCCAGAACATCCTTTCCCTATGGCTCAGACCTCCTCCTCTGTTGGCCCTAAGTGTGTGTAAGTGTATGTAAGTGTGTGGCGTGTGTTTTTCCGGCTGTCTGCACACACTCAGTAATGAGACAGACCGTCTGGCAAATCCATAACTCTCTCAACAAATGGTGGAATTATCAAATGAGTGTGGGCGCTGATGCGGCAATGGAGAACATTAACCAAGACTCAAAAACAAACAGATGGGAGAAAATGACAAATATAGACAATGAATATGGTATTACTGGAGCCGTTTAGCTAGGTGCACCGTGGGCGTAAAGGACCGGAAAACCACAAAACATTTACAGGTAATGTATGACCATTTTATAGAACTGCATCGGGCACACACGGGCACACACACACACACACACACACACACACACACACACACACACACACACACTTTACTATTTATATGCAGTACCTGGATACACAATCTGAGTGTGTGTGTGTTTGCATAAGCCTCTCAGCCAAGATTTCATAACCACATTCAATCAGAGAGCTGGCGTAACTATCCCGCCTCCCACACCACCCAGTAGTATTGATATGGCTGGGGTTTAATAGTGCTCCATTACCTTTGATGTTCCTTCAAACAGTTAGCCTAGCCTCAAATGATCCAGAAATGCTACAGGCCATATTCAAGCCAAACCAATGAGGACCACGTTTCCATTATAAACATCCAAATACCATTCTACCTGTGTATGCAGTGCTGAATTAGTTTTACCAGGATCGGTACCTCAGTACCTTTCTTGGCATGAACAATTATTTCACTGTTTGCAATGTAAAAATTTGAATAAAATCAATCCGAGTTAATTAAGGTTGCCTTCTCTATAATTCTCCTGCCCTGTAAAAAAAACGTTGTGTGAAAATGTGCCTGATATTCTAAGAATTGATTTGTGATGCACGTCATTTATTTCCCTTTAGAGTCATACACTCTTGATCCATGGAGGATCAATAGCTTTTTTTTGTAAATAGGCTAGCTGTGGATTGTGTGTAGCCCAATCACAAGGCATTGCCTAAAGTCTGGAACGCGCTGCAAATCTGTCAGTGAACAGCATTCCGCCAAAACAGGCCTTTCACAATATATTTCAAATAGCCAAACATTGCGGGAAAACACAGATTTGAGAAGAGAAGAGAAGAGTAATCTGTCTGTAGGCTACCAGATATGTGATCAACCTTCAAATAGGCCTATTGAGCAAACAGGATTGTTTTACAAAGTAAAACAAGAGAGAGGTCAGGTTTCGGCATGAGCGCATCGGCCCGAAAAGCTTTTTCAGGACTATAATGTCCTCCTCATACTGTACAGTATGTGTCTCCACACCTAGGTCGAGGCTATTGATGGATTCTAGTTCTCAGATTTGTAATTTGTGAGGTATTAAAAAAGATTTGCTGAAGTCTCTAAAATGATGTAGAATTGCATGAAATGCATTTATAAAAGGCAACATTTCTCCTGGACCCTAAGCTTAAAAATGTGTGTATCTTCTGTAAGATGTGTGCTCTACTGCTCTATGCAAAAGTATCTTCTGTAAGATGTGTGCTCTACTGCTCTATGCAAAAAGTATCTTCTGTAAGATGTGTGCTCTACTGCTCTATGCAAAAAGTATCTTCTGTAAGATGTGTGCTCTACTGCTCTATGCAAAAGTATCTTCTGTAAGATGTGTGTGCTCTACTGCTCTATGCAAAAGTATCTTCTGTAAGATGTGTGCTCTACTGCTCTATGCAAAAGCATCTTCTGTAAGATGTGTGTGCTCTACTGCTCTATGCAAAAGTATCTTCTGTAAGATGTGTGCTCTACTGCTCTATGCAAAAGCATCTTCTGTAAGATGTGTGTGCTCTACTGCTCTATGCAAAAAGCATCTTCTGTAAGATGTGTGCTCTACTGCTCTATGCAAAAAGTATCTTCTGTAAGATGTGTGTGCTCTACTGCTCTATGCAAAAAGTATCTTCTGTAAGATGTGTGTGCTCTACTGCTCTATGCAAAAGTATCTTCTGTAAGATGTGTGCTCTACTGCTCTATGCAAAAGTATCTTCTGTAAGATGTGTGCTCTACTGCTCTATGCAAAAAGTATCTTCTGTAAGATGTGTGTGCTCTACTGCTCTATGCAAAAAGTATCTTCTGTAAGATGTGTGTGCTCTACTGCTCTATGCAAAAGTATCTTCTGTAAGATGTGTGCTCTACTGCTCTATGCAAAAGCATCTTCTGTAAGATGTGTGTGCTCTACTGCTCTATGCAAAAAGCATCTTCTGTAAGATGTGTGCTCTACTGCTCTATGCAAAAGCATCTTCTGTAAGTGCCTCTACTCTACTGCTCTATGCAAAAGTATCTTCTGTAAGTGCCTCTACTCTACTGCTCTATGCAAAAAGTATCTTCTGTAAGTGCCTCTACTCTACTGCTCTATGCAAAAGCATCTTCTGTAAGTGCCTCTACTCTACTGCTCTATGCAAAAGCATCTTCTGTAAGTGCCTCTACTCTACTGCTCTATGCAAAAGCATCTTCTGTAAGTGCCTCTACTCTACTGCTCTATGCAAAAGCCATAATATGCATGCAAAGCTTTATTATAAAGGTGATTTATTTGAAATGCGTTTCAGGACCTCAGAGCCCCCAGGTCACTTTTTGTTCGAAACATCCCAATTGACAAATTGTGTGTATGTGTGTATGAGAAATCATATTGGAATCAACATGCAATTGTCATTTCATTTTTCATGTGTGGAGTATGTGAGTTAGAACTTGTAGGTTACCTATATAGCATTTTTGGACTTGGTTTGATAGAACACTGAACAGGGCCCTTAAAATGAGAACTGTCTCTCCTGCTTACATCATACATAAAAATCTGCACAACCAACGACGATGAAACTCTCTTGCCACCATAACCCAGGATTATTATACATAGATACAGTCAGTCAGTCAACAGACGGTATACCATTGAACTGGCACAAAGACCTGCATTAGGTTGTGTGTGTATAGGAAAGCGCTAGGATTGCTTCCCCGAGGATTGCTTGTGTAACATTTGCCTCTGGTGGTAGTCCCATTTTTCTGACCTGGGGGAGACACGTGTGTGTGTGTGTGTGTGTGTGTGTGTGTGTGTGTGTGTGTGTGTGTGTGTGTGTGTGTGTGTGTGTGAACATGTGTTGTGTGTATGTATGTACGCTTGGTTGTACATTTACGCGTGTCTGCGTGTTTACATGTCTGTGTGTCTGTGTATATATGCTTGTATGTGTGTTTACGTTACTGTGTGTGTCTGTGTATGTATGCTTGTGTGTGTGTTTACGTTAGTGTGTGTGTGTGTGTGCTTGTGTGTGTGTTTGCCCTATAGGGTTCCCCAGGGAATGCAGACACAGTGAATGCATTGTCATTAATTTAATCAAAGGTAAATCATCTGAGCCCATAGGCTTCTAGGTGGAGAGTTGTGCATGAGAGCCTTTTAAAAGCTCACCAGCTGTCAGTCTGTTTGCCCCGAAGCATTTTGCACCAGGAGATACCTCAGCCTGCCAATGGGGAGGTGACTCTGTGCTATGGTAACCACCTCTCTCTCCCTTTCTCTCTTCTCTGTGCTATGATAACCACCTCAAAGCTCTTCTCTTTGTTTGAGCTTCTACAAGTGGCAGGTCTAAACTTTCTCAATAAGGCAACAGTGGAAGAGCATACCTCTCTTTCTACTGTTTAGAACTCTCTCTCTCCCTCTTTCTACTGTTTAGAACTCTCTCTCTCCCTTTCTCTCTCTCTCTTTCTACTGTTCAGAACTCTCTCTCTCCGTTTCTCTCTCTCTCTTTCTACTGTTTAGAACTCTCTCTCCCTTTTGCTCTCTCTCTTTCTACTGTTTAGAACTCTCTCTCTCCCTTTCTCTCGCTCTCTCTCTTTCTACTGTTTAGAACTCTCTCTCTCTTTCTCTCTCTCTCTCTTTCTACCGTTTAGAACTCTCTCTTCCTTCCTCTCTCTCTCCCTTTGTCTCTCTCTCTTTCTACTGTTTAGATCTCTCTCTCTCCCTTTCTCTCTCCCTTTCTCTCCATTTCTCTATATCTCGTTCTACTGTTTAGAACTCTCTCTCTCTCCCTTTCTCTCTCTCGCTCTCTCTCTTTCTACTGTTTAGAACTCTCTCTCTCCCTTTCTCTCTCTTTATAGTGTTTAGAACTCTCTCCCTTTCTCTATCTCGCTCTTTCTACCGTTTAGAACTCTCTCCCTTTCTCTCTCTCTTTCTACTGTTTAGAACTCTCTCTCTCACCCTTTCTCCCTCTCTCTTTCTACTGTTTAGAACTCTCTCTCTCCCTTTCTCTCTCTATCTTTCTACGGTTTAGAACTCTCTCTCTCCCTTGCTCTTTCTATTGTTTAGAACTCTCTCTCCCTTTCTCTCTCTCTCTCTCTCTTTCTACTGTTTAGAACTCTCTCTCTTTCTCTCTCTCTTTCTACTGTTTAGAACTCTCCCTTTCTCTCTCTCTTTCTACTGTTTAGAATTCTCTCCCTCTCTCTTTCTCTCTCTCTTTCTACTGTTTAGAACTCTCTCTCTCCCTCTCTTTCTATTGTTTAGAACTCTCTCTCTCCCTTTCTCTCTCTATTGTTTAGAACTCTCTCTCCCTTTCTCTCTCCTTTCTATTGTTTAGAACTCTCTCTCTCCCATTCTCTCTCTCTCTTTCTACTGTTCAGAACTCTCTCTCCCTTTTCTCTCTCTCTCTCTCTCTCTATTGTTTAGAACTCTCTCTCTCTCCCATTCTTTCTCTCTCTTTCTACTGTTTAGAACTCTCTCTCCCTTTTTCTCTCTCTCCCTCCCTCTCTCTCTCTCTCTCTCTCTCTCTTTCTACTGTTTAGAACTCTCTCTCCTTTTCTCTCTCTCTTTCTACTGTTTAGAACTCTCTCTCTCCCTTTCTCTCGCCCTCTCTCTTTCTACTGTTTAGAACTCTCTCTCCCTTTCTCTCTCTCTCTCTTTCTACCATTTAGAACTCTCTCTTCCTTCCTCTCTCTCTCCCTTTTTCTCTCTCTCTTTCTACTGTTTAGATCTCTCTCTCTCCCTTTCTCTCTCCCTTTCTCTCCATTTCTCTATATCTCATTCTACTGTTTAGAACTCTCTCTCTCCCTTTCTCTCTCTCGCTCTCTCTCTTTCTACTGTTTAGAACTCTCTCTCTCCCTTTCTCTCTCTTTATAGTGTTTATAACTCTCTCCCTTTCTCTATCTCGCTCTCTCTCTCTTTCTACCGTTTAGAACTCTCTCCCTTTCTCTCTCTCTTTCTACTGTTTAGAACTCTCTCTCACCCTTTCTCCCTCTCTCTTTCTACTGTTTAGAACTCTCTCTCTCTCCCTTTCTCTATCTTTCTACAGTTTAGAACTCTCTCTCTCCCTTTCTCTCTTGCTCTTTCTATTGTTTAGAACTCTCTCCCGTTCTCTCTCTCTCTTTCTATTGTTTAGAACTCTCTTTCTACTGTTTAGAACTCTCTCCCGTTCTCTCTCTCTCTCTCTTTCTACTGTTTAGAACTCTCTCTCCTTTCTCTCTCTCTCTTTCTGTTGTTTAGAACTCTCTCCCTTTCTTCTCTCTCTCTCTCTCTCTCTACTGTTTAGAACTCTCTCCCTTTCTCTCTCTCTCTTTCTATTGTTTAGAACTCTCTCCCTTTCTCTCTCTCTCTTTCTATTGTTTAGAACTCTCTCTCTCCCTTTCTCTCTCTATTGTTTAGAACTCTCTCTCTCCCTTTCTCTCTCTCCTTTCTATTGTTTAGAACTCTCTCCCTTTCTCTCTCTTTCTCTTTCTACTGTTTAGAATTCTCTCTCTCTCTTTTCTCTCTCTATTTCTACTGTTTAGAACTCTCTCTAACTTTCTCTCTCTCTCTCTACTGTTTAGAACTCTCTCTCTCCCTCTCTCTTTCTATTGTTTAGAACTCTCTCTCTCCCATTCTCTCTCTATTGTTTAGAACTCTCTCCCTTTCTCTCTCCTTTCTATTGTTTAGAACTCTCTCTCCCTTTCTCTCTCTCTCTCTTTCTACTGTTCAGAACTCTCTCTCTCCTTTCTCTCTCTCTCTATTGTTTAGAACTCTCTCTCTCTCCCATTCTCTCTCTCTCTTTCTACTATTTAGAACTCTCTCTCTCCTTTCTTTCTCTCTCTTTCTACTGTTTAGATCTCTCTCTCCCTTTTTCTCTCTCTCTCTCTCTACTGTTTAGAACTCTCTCTCGCTCTCTTTCTACTGTTCAGAACTCTCTCTCCCTTTCTCTCTCTCTTTCTATTATTTAGAACTCTCTCTCCTTTCTCTCTCTCTCTTTCTACTGTTTAGAACTCTCTCTCCTTTTTCTCTCTCTCTATCTATTGTTTAGAACTCTCCCTCCCTCTCTCTCTCTCTCTTTCTACTGTTTAGAACTCTCTCTCTTGCTCTCTTTCTACTGTTCAGAACTCTCTCTCCCTTTCTCTCTCTCTCTCTTTCTATTATTTAGAACTCTCTCTCCCTTTCTCTCTCTCTCTTTCTACTGTTTAGAACTCTCTCTCTCTCCCTTTCTCTCTCTCTCTCCTTTCTCTCTCTATTGTTTAGAACTCTCTCTCTCTCTCCCTTTCTCTCTCTTTCTCTCTCTATTGTTTAGAACTCTCTCTCTCCTTTCTCTCTTTCTCTCTCCATTGTTTAGAACTCTCTCTCCCTTTCTCCCTCTCTCTATTGTTTAGAACTCTCTCTCTCTCTCCTTTCTCTCTCTTTCTCTCTCCATTGTTTAGAACTCTCTCTCCCTTTCTCCCTCTCTCTATTGTTTAGAACTCTCTCTCTCTCTCCCTTTCTCTCTCTTTCTCTCTCCATTGTTTAGAACTCTCTCCTTTCTCCCTCTCTCTATTGTTTAGAACTCTTTCTCCCAATCAACATAGACAAACACCCACCAACAAACACTGCAACCCAGGCTACCTAAGTATGATTCTCAATCAGAGACAACTAATGACACCTGCCTCTGATTGAGAACCATACTAGGCCGAAACATAGAAATCCCTAAATCATAGAAAAACAAACATAGACTGCCCACCCCAACTCACGCCCTGACCATACTAAATAATGACAAAACAAAGGAAATAAAAGTCAGAACGTGACAAGAACTCTCTCTCCCTCTATTGTTTAGAACTCTCTCTCCCTTTCTCTCTCTATTGTTTAGAACTGTCTCTCTCCTTTCTCTCTCTCTATTGTTTAGAACTGTCTCTCTCCCTTTCTCTCTCTCTATTATTTAGAACTATCTCTCCCTTTCTCTCTCTCGATTGTTTAGAACTCTCTCTCCCTTTTTCTCTCTCTCTATTGTTTAGAACTCTCTCTCCTTTCTCTCTCTATTATTTAGAACTATCTCTCCTTTCTCTCTCTCTATTGTTTAGAACTATCTCTCCTTTCTCTCTCTCTATTGTTTAGAACTATCTCTCCTTTCTCTCTCTATTGTTTAGAACTCTCTCTCCCTTTCTCTCTCTATTATTTAGAACTATCTCTCCTTTCTCTCTCTCTATTGTTTAGAACTCTCTCTCCCTTTCTCCCTCTATTGTTTAGAGCTCTCTCTCCCTTTCTCTCTCTATTGTTTAGAACTCTCTCTCTCTCCCATTCTCTCTCTCTCTTTCTACTATTTAGAACTCTCTCTCCCTTTCTTTCTCTCTCTTTCTACTGTTTAGAACTCTCTCTCTCGCTCTCTTTCTACTGTTCAGAACTCTCTCTTTCTCTCTCTCTCTTTCTACTGTTTAGAACTCTCTCTCTCCTTTCTCTCGCCCTCTCTCTTTCTACCGTTTAGAACTCTCTCTTCCTTCCTCTCTCTCCTTTTTCTCTCTCTCTTTCTACTGTTTAGATCTCTCTCTCTCCCTTTCTCTCATTTCTCTATATCTCATTCTACTGTTTAGAACTCTCTCCTTTCTCTCTCTCGCTCTCTCTCTTTCTACTGTTTAGAACTCTCTCCCTTTCCCTCTCTCTTTCTACTGTTTAGAACTCTCTCTCTCACCCTTTCTCTCTCTCTCTTTCTACTGTTTAGAACTCTCTCTCTCTCCTTTCTCTATCTTTCTACGGTTTAGAACTCTCTCTCTCCCTTTCTCTCTTGCTCTTTCTATTGTTTAGAACTCTCTCTCCCGTTCTCTCTTTCTCTTTCTACTGTTTAGAACTCTCTCTCCTTTCTATCTCTCTCTTTCTATTGTTTAGAACTCTCTCTCCCTTTCCCTCTCTCTCTTTCTACTGTTTAGAACTCTCTCTCCCGTTCTCTCTCTCTCTCTCTCTCTCTCTTTCTACTGTTCAGAACTCTCTCTCCCTTTCTCTCTCTCTCTTTCTATTGTTTAGAACTCTCCCTCCCTCTCTCTCTCTCTCTTTCTACTGTTTAGAACTCTCTCTCTCTCTCTTTCTACTGTTTAGAACTCTCTCTCTCCCTCTTTCTACTGTTTAGAACTCTCTCTCTTCCTTTCTCTCTCTCCCTTTCTCTCTCTCTCTTTCTACTGTTCAGAACTCTCTCTCCATTTCTCTCTCTCTCTTTCTACTGTTTAGAACTCTCTCCCTTTTGCTCTCTCTCTTTCTACTGTTTAGAACTCTCTCTCTCCCTTTCTCTCGCTCTCTCTCTTTCTACTGTTTAGAACTCTCTCTCTCTTTCTCTCTCTCTCTCTCTCTCTTTCTACTGTTTAGAACTCTCTCTCTCTTTCTCTCTCTCTCTCTCTTTCTACTGTTTAGATCTCTCTCTCTCCCTTTCTCTCTCCCTTTCTCTCCATTTCTCTATATCTCGTTCTACTGTTTAGAACTCTCTCTCTCTCCTTTCTCTCTCTCGCTCTCTCTCTTTCTACTGTTTAGAACTCTCTCTCTCCCTTTCTCTCTCTTTATAGTGTTTAGAACTCTCTCCCTTTCTCTATCTCGCTCTCTCTTTCTACCGTTTAGAACTCTCTCCCTTTCTCTCTCTCTTTCTACTGTTTAGAACTCTCTCTCTCTCTCCCTTTCTCTCTCTATCTTTCTACGGTTTAGAACTCTCTCTCTCCCTTGCTCTTTCTATTGTTTAGAACTCTCTCTCTTTCTCTCTCTCTCTCTCTCTTTCTACTGTTTAGAACTCTCTCTCTTTCTCTCTCTCTTTCTACTGTTTAGAACTCTCCCTTTCTCTCTCTCTCTCTTTCTACTGTTTAGAACTCTCTCTCGCTCTCTTTCTACTGTTCAGAACTCTCTCTCCCTTTCTCTCTCTCTCTCTTTCTATTATTTAGAACTCTCTCTCTCTTTCTCTCTCTCTCTTTCTACTGTTTAGAACTCTCTCTCCCTTTTCTCTCTCTCTTTCTACTGTTTAGAACTCTCTCTCTCCCTTTCTCTCGCCCTCTCTCTTTCTACTGTTTAGAACTCTCTCTCCCTTTCTCTCTCTCTCTCTTTCTACCATTTAGAACTCTCTCTTCCTTCCTCTCTCTCTCCCTTTTTCTCTCTCTCTTTCTACTGTTTAGATCTCTCTCTCTCCCTTTCTCTCTCCCTTTCTCTCCATTTCTCTATATCTCATTCTACTGTTTAGAACTCTCTCTCTCCTTTCTCTCTCTCGCTCTCTCTCTTTCTACTGTTTAGAACTCTCTCTCTCCCTTTCTCTCTCTTTATAGTGTTTATAACTCTCTCCCTTTCTCTCTCGCTCTCTCTCTCTTTCTACCGTTTAGAACTCTCTCCCTTTCTCTCTCTCTTTCTACTGTTTAGAACTCTCTCTCACCCTTTCTCCCTCTCTCTTTCTACTGTTTAGAACTCTCTCTCTCTCCTTTCTCTCTTGCTCTTTCTATTGTTTAGAACTCTCTCCCTTTCTCTCTCTCTCTTTCTACTGTTTAGAACTCTCTCTCGTTCTCTCTCTCTCTTTCTACTGTTTAGAACTCTCTCTCCCGTTCTCTCTCCCTCTCTCTTTCTACTGTTTAGAACTCTCTCTCCTTTCTCTCTCTCTCTTTCTATTGTTTAGAACTCTCTCTCCTTTCTTTCTCTCTCTCTCTTTCTATTGTTTAGAACTCTCTCTCTCCCTTTCTCTCTCTATTGTTTAGAACTCTCTCTCTCCTTTCTCTCTCTCCTTTCTATTGTTTAGAACTCTCTCCCTTTCTCTCTCTTTCTCTTTCTACTGTTTAGAATTCTCTCCCTCTCTCTTTCTCTCTCTATTTCTACTGTTTAGAACTCTCTCCTTTCTCTCTCTCTCTTTCTACTGTTTAGAACTCTCTCTCCCTCTCTCTTTCTATTGTTTAGAACTCTCTCTCCCATTCTCTCTCTATTGTTTAGAACTCTCTCCCTTTCTCTCTCCCTTTCTATTGTTTAGAACTCTCTCTCCCTTTCTCTCTCTCTCTCTTTCTACTGTTCAGAACTCTCTCTCCCTTTCTCTCTCTCTCTATTGTTTAGAACTCTCTCTCTCTCCCATTCTCTCTCTCTCTTTCTACTATTTAGAACTCTCTCTCTCTCCCTTTCTTTCTCTCTCTTTCTACTGTTTAGGACTCTCTCTCCCTTTTTCTCTCTCTCTCTCTCTTTCTACTGTTTAGAACTCTCTCTCTCGCTCTCTTTCTACTGTTCAGAACTCTCTCTCTCGCTCTCTTTCTACTGTTCAGAACTCTCTCTCCCTTTCTCTCTCTCTCTCTTTCTATTATTTAGAACTCTCTCTCTCCCTTTCTCTCTCTTTCTACTGTTTAGAACTCTCTCTCCCTTTTTCTCTCTCTCTCTTTCTATTGTTTAGAACTCTCCCTCCCTCTCTCTCTCTCTCTTTCTACTGTTTAGAACTCTCTCTCTCGCTCTCTTTCTACTGTTCAGAACTCTCTCTCCTTTCTCTCTCTCTCTCTTTCTATTATTTAGAACTCTCTCTCCTTTCTCTCTCTCTCTTTCTACTGTTTAGAACTCTCTCTCCCTTTTCTCTCTCTCTTTCTACTGTTTAGAACTCTCTCTCCTTTTTTTCTCTCTCTCTTTCTATTGTTTAGAACTCTCCCTCCCTCTCTCTCTCTCTCTTTCTACTGTTTAGAACTCTCTCTCTCGCTCTCTTTCTACTGTTCAGAACTCTCTCTCCCTTTCTCTCTCTCTCTTTCTATTATTTAGAACTCTCTCTCCCTTTTCTCTCTCTCTTTCTACTGTTTAGAACTCTCTCTCTCTCCCTTTTTCTTCTCTCTCTTTCTACTGTTTAGAACTCTCTCTCTCCCCCTTTTCTCTCTCTCTCTCTCTTTCTCTCTATTGTTTAGAACTCTCTCTCTCTCTCCTTTCTCTCTCTTTCTCTCTCTCTTGTTTAGAACTCTCTCTCTCTCTCCCTTTCTCTCTCTTTCTCTCTCCATTGTTTAGAACTCTCTCTCCCTTTCTCCCTCTCTCTATTGTTTAGAACTCTCTCTCTCTCCCTTTCTCTCTCTTTCTCTCTCCATTGTTTAGAACTCTCTCCCTTTCTCCCTCTCTCTATTGTTTAGAACTCTTTCTCCCAATCAACATAGACAAACACCCACCAACAAACACTGCAACCCAGGCTACCTAAGTATGATTCTCAATCAGAGACAACTAATGACACCTGCCTCTGATTGAGAACCATACTAGGCCAGCTATAGAAATCCTAAATCATAGAAAAACAAACATAGACTGCCCACCCCAACTCACGCCCTGACCATACTAAATAATGACAAAACAAAGGAAATAAAAGTCAGAACGTGACAAGAACTCTCTCTCCCTCTATTGTTTAGAACTCTCTCTCCTTTCTCTCTCTCTATTGTTTAGAACTGTCTCTCTCCTTTCTCTCTCTCTATTATTTAGAACTATCTCTCCTTTCGCTCTCTCGATTGTTTAGAACTCTCTCTCCCTTTCTCTCTCTCTATTGTTTAGAACTCTCTCTCCCTTTCTCTCTCTATTATTTAGAACTATCTCTCCTTTCTCTCTCTATTGTTTAGAACTATCTCTCCTTTCTCTCTCTCTATTGTTTAGAACTATCTCTCCCTTTCTCTCTCTATTGTTTAGAACTCTCTCTCCTTTCTCTCTCTATTATTTAGAACTATCTCTCCTTTCTCTCTCTATTGTTTAGAACTCTCTCTCCCTTTCTCCCTCTATTGTTTAGAGCTCTCTCTCCCTTTCTCTCTCTATTGTTTAGAACTCTCTCTCTCTCCCATTCTCTCTCTCTCTTTCTACTATTTAGAACTCTCTCTCTCTCCTTTCTTTCTCTCTCTTTCTACTGTTTAGAACTCTCTCTCTCTCTCTCTTTCTACTGTTCAGAACTCTCTCTCCCTTTTTTCTCTCTCTTTCTATTGTTTAGAACTCTCCCTCCCTCTCTCTCTCTCTCTTTCTACTGTTTAGAACTCTCTCTCTCGCTCTCTTTCTACTGTTCAGAACTCTCTCTCCTTTCTCTCTCTCTCTTTCTATTATTTAGAACTCTCTCTCCTTTCTCTCTCTCTCTTTCTACTGTTTAGAACTCTCTCTCTCTCCCTTTCTCTCTCTCTCTTTCTACTGTTTAGAACTCTCTCTCTCCCCTTTCTCTCTCTCTCTCTCTTTTTCTATTGTTTAGAACTCTCTCTCTCTCTCCCTTTCTCTCTCTTTCTCTCTCTCTTGTTTAGAACTCTCTTTCTAACTTTCTCTCTCTTTCTCTCTCCATTGTTTAGAACTCTCTCTCCCTTTCTCCCTCTCTCTATTGTTTAGAACTCTCTCTCTCTTCTCCCTTTCTCTCTCTTTCTCTCTCCATTGTTTAGAACTCTCACTCACCCTTTCTCCCTCTCTCTTTCTACTGTTTAGAACTCTCTCTCTCTCCCTTTCTCTATCTTTCTACGGTTTAGAACTCTCTCTCTCCCTTTCTCTCTTGCTCTTTCTATTGTTTAGAACTCTCTCTCCCGTTCTCTCTTTCTCTTTCTACTGTTTAGAACTCTCTCTCCCTTTCTATCTCTCTCTTTCTATTGTTTAGAACTCTCTCTCCCTTTTCTCTCTCTCTTTCTACTGTTTAGAACTCTCTCTCCCGTTCTCTCTCTCTCTCTCTCTCTCTCTCTTTCTACTGTTCAGAACTCTCTCTCCTTTCTCTCTCTCTCTTTCTATTGTTTAGAACTCTCCCTCCCCTCTCTCTCTCTCTTTCTACTGTTTAGAACTCTCTCTCTCGCTCTCTTTCTACTGTTTAGAACTCTCTCTCTCCCTCTTTCTACTGTTTAGAACTCTCTCTCTTCCTTTCTCTCTCTCCTTTCTCTCTCTCTCTTTCTACTGTTCAGAACTCTCTCTCCATTTTCTCTCTCTCTTTCTACTGTTTAGAACTCTCTCCCTTTTGCTCTCTCTCTTTCTACTGTTTAGAACTCTCTCTCTCCCTTTCTCTCGCTCTCTCTCTCTTTCTACTGTTTAGAACTCTCTCTCTCTCTCTCTCTCTCTCTCTCTCTTTCTACTGTTTAGAACTCTCTCTCTCTTTCTCTCTCTCTCTCTCTTTCTACTGTTTAGATCTCTCTCTCTCCCTTTCTCTCTCCCTTTCTCTCCATTTCTCTATATCTCGTTCTACTGTTTAGAACTCTCTCTCTCTCCCTTTCTCTCTCTCGCTCTCTCTCTTTCTACTGTTTAGAACTCTCTCTCTCCTTTCTCTCTCTTTATAGTGTTTAGAACTCTCTCCCTTTCTCTATCTCTCTCTCTTTCTACCGTTTAGAACTCTCTCCCTTTCTCTCTCTCTTTCTACTGTTTAGAACTCTCTCTCTCTCCCTTTCTCTCTCTATCTTTCTGTTTAGAACTCTCTCTCTCCCTTGCTCTTTCTATTGTTTAGAACTCTCTCTCCCTGTTTTCTCTCTCTCTCTCTCTCTTTCTACTGTTTAGAACTCTCTCTCTTTCTCTCTCTCTTTCTACTGTTTAGAACTCTCCCTTTCTCTCTCTCTCTCTTTCTACTGTTTAGAACTCTCTCTCTCTCTTTCTACTGTTCAGAACTCTCTCTCCTTTCTCTCTCTCTCTCTCTTTCTATTATTTAGACTCTCTCTCTCTTTCTCTCTCTCTCTTTCTACTGTTTAGAACTCTCTCTCCTTTTCTCTCTCTCTTTCTACTGTTTAGAACTCTCTCTCCTTTCTCTCGCCTCTCTCTTTCTACTGTTTAGAACTCTCTCTCCCTTTCTCTCTCTCTCTTTCTACCATTTAGAACTCTCTCTTCCTTCCTCTCTCTCTCCCTTTTTCTCTCTCTCTTTCTACTGTTTAGATCTCTCTCTCTCCCTTTCTCTCTCCCTTTCTCTCCATTTCTCTATATCTCATTCTACTGTTTAGAACTCTCTCTCTCCCTTTTCTCTCTCGCTCTCTCTCTTTCTACTGTTTAGAACTCTCTCTCTCCCTTTCTCTCTCTTTATAGTGTTTATAACTCTCTCCCTTTCTCTCTCTCTCTCTCTTTCTACCGTTTAGAACTCTCTCCCTTTCTCTCTCTCTTTCTACTGTTTAGAACTCTCTCTCACCCTTTCTCCTCTCTCTTTCTACTGTTTAGAACTCTCTCTCTCTCCTTTCTCTTGCTCTTTCTATTGTTTAGAACTCTCTCCGTTCTCTCTCTCTCTTTCTCTGTTTAGAACTCTCTCTCGTTCTCTCTCTCTCTTTCTACTGTTTAGAACTCTCTCTCCGTTCTCTCTCCCTCTCTCTTTCTACTGTTTAGAACTCTCTCCCTTTCTCTCTCTCTCTTTCTATTGTTTAGAACTCTCTCTCCCTTTCTCTCTCTCTCTCTTTCTACTGTTTAGAACTCTCTCTCTCCCTTTCTCTCTCTATTGTTTAGAACTCTCTCTCTCCTTTCTCTCTCTCCTTTCTATTGTTTAGAACTCTCTCCTTTCTCTCTCTTTCTCTTTCTACTGTTTAGAATTCTCTCCCTCTCTCTTTCTCTCTCTTTCTACTGTTTAGAACTCTCTCTCTTTCTCTCTCTCTCTTTCTACTGTTTAGAACTCTCTCTCCCTCTCTCTTTCTATTGTTTAGAACTCTCTCTCCCATTCTCTCTCTATTGTTTAGAACTCTCTCCCTTTCTCTCTCTCCTTTCTATTGTTTAGAACTCTCTCTCCTTTCTCTCTCTCTCTCTTTCTACTGTTCAGAACTCTCTCTCCCTTTCTCTCTCTCTCTATTGTTTAGAACTCTCTCTCTCTCCCATTCTCTCTCTCTCTTTCTACTATTTAGAACTCTCTCTCTCTCCTTTCTTTCTCTCTCTTTCTACTGTTTAGAACTCTCTCTCCCTTTTTCTCTCTCTCTCTCTCTTTCTACTGTTTAGAACTCTCTCTCTCGCTCTCTTTCTACTGTTCAGAACTCTCTCTCTCTCTCTTTCTACTGTTCAGAACTCTCTCTCCCTTTCTCTCTCTCTCTTTCTATTGTTTAGAACTCTCTCTCTCCCTTTCTCTCTCTTTCTACTGTTTAGAACTCTCTCTCCCTTTTCTCTCTCTCTCTTTCTATTGTTTAGAACTCTCCCTCCCTCTCTCTCTCTCTTTCTACTGTTTAGAACTCTCTCTCTCGCTCTCTTTCTACTGTTCAGAACTCTCTCTCCTTTTCTCTCTCTCTCTTTCTATTGTTTAGAACTCTCTCTCCCTTTCTCTCTCTCTCTTTCTACTGTTTAGAACTCTCTCTCCCTTTCTCTCTCTCTCTTTCTACTGTTTAGAACTCTCTCTCCCTTTTTCTCTCTCTCTCTTTCTATTGTTTAGAACTCTCCCTCCCTCTCTCTCTCTCTTTCTACTGTTTAGAACTCTCTCTCTCTCTCTTTCTACTGTTCAGAACTCTCTCTCCCTTTCTCTCTCTCTCTCTTTCTATTATTTAGAACTCTCTCTCCCTTTCTCTCTCTCTCTTTCTACTGTTTAGAACTCTCTCTCTCTCCCTTTCTCTCTCTCTCTTTCTACTGTTTAGAACTCTCTCTCCCCTTTTTCTCTCTCTCTCTCTTTCTCTCTATTGTTTAGAACTCTCTCTCTCTCCCTTTCTCTCTCTTTCTCTCTCTCTTGTTTAGAACTCTCTCTCTCTCTCCTTTCTCTCTCTTTCTCTCTCCATTGTTTAGAACTCTCTCTCCCTTTCTCCCTCTCTCTATTGTTTAGAACTCTCTCTCTCTCCCTTTTCTCTCTTTCTCTCTCCATTGTTTAGAACTCTCTCCCTTTCTCCCTCTCTCTATTGTTTAGAACTCTTTCTCCCAATCAACATAGACAAACACCCACCAACAAACACTGCAACCCAGGCTACCTAAGTATGATTCTCAATCAGAGACAACTAATGACACCTGCCTCTGATTGAGAACCATACTAGGCCAGCATGAAATCCCTAAATCATAGAAAAACAAACATAGACTGCCCACCCCAACTCACGCCCTGACCATACTAAATAATGACAAAACAAAGGAAATAAAAGTCAGAACGTGACAAGAACTCTCTCTCCCTCTATTGTTTAGAACTCTCTCTCCTTTCTCTCTCTCTATTGTTTAGAACTGTCTCTCTCCTTTCTCTCTCTCTATTGTTTAGAACTCTCTCTCCCTTTCTCTCTCTCTATTGTTTAGAACTCTCTCTCCCTTTCTCTCTCTCTATTGTTTAGAACTCTCTCTCCCTTTCTCTCTCTATTATTTAGAACTATCTCTCCCTTTCTCTCTCTCTATTGTTTAGAACTATCTCTCCCTTTCTCTCTCTCTATTGTTTAGAACTATCTCTCCCTTTCTCTCTCTATTGTTTAGAACTCTCTCTCCCTTTCTCTCTCTATTATTTAGAACTATCTCTCCCTTTCTCTCTCTCTATTGTTTAGAACTCTCTCTCCCTTTCTCCCTCTATTGTTTAGAGCTCTCTCTCCCTTTCTCTCTCTATTGTTTAGAACTCTCTCTCTCCCTCTCTCTCTCTTTCTACTATTTAGAACTCTCTCTCTCTCCCTTTCTTTCTCTCTCTTTCTACTGTTTAGAACTCTCTCTCTCTCTCTTTCTACTGTTCAGAACTCTCTCTCCCTTTTCTCTCTCTCTTTCTATTGTTTAGAACTCTCCCTCCCTCTCTCTCTCTCTCTTTCTACTGTTTAGAACTCTCTCTCTCGCTCTCTTTCTACTGTTCAGAACTCTCTCTCCCTTTCTCTCTCTCTCTCTTTCTATTATTTAGAACTCTCTCTCCCTTTCTCTCTCTCTCTTTCTACTGTTTAGAACTCTCTCTCTCTCCCTTTCTCTCTCTCTCTTTCTACTGTTTAGAACTCTCTCTCTCCCCCTTTCTCTCTCTCTCTCTCTCTTCTATTGTTTAGAACTCTCTCTCTCTCTCCTTTCTCTCTCTTTCTCTCTCTCTTGTTTAGAACTCTCTCTTTCTCTCTCCATTGTTTAGAACTCTCTCTCCCTTTCTCCCTCTCTCTATTGTTTAGAACTCTCTCTCTCTCTCCCTTTCTCTCTCTTTCTCTCTCCATTGTTTAGAACTCTCTCTCCCTTTCTTCTCTCTTTTCTCTCTCTATTGTTTAGAACTCTTTCTCAACATAGACAAACACCCACCAACAAACACTGCAACCCAGGCTACCTAAGTATGATTCTCAATCAGAGACAACTAATGACACCTGCCTCTGATTGAGAACCATACTAGGCAGCTATAGAAATCCCTAAATCATAGAAAAACAAACATAGACTGCCCACCCCAACTCACGCCCTGACCATACTAAATAATGACAAAACAAAGGAAATAAAAGTCAGAACGTGACAAGAACTCTCTCTCCCTCTATTGTTTAGAACTCTCTCTCCTTTCTCTCTCTCTATTGTTTAGAACTGTCTCTCTCCTTTCTCTCTCTCTATTGTTTAGAACTGTCTCTCTCCTTTCTCTCTCTATTGTTTAGAACTCTCTCTCCCTTTTCTCTCTCTATTGTTTAGAACTCTCTCTCCCTTTTTCTCTCTCTATTGTTTAGAACTCTCTCTCCCTTTCTCTCTCTCTATTGTTTAGAACTATCTCTCCTTTCTCTCTCTCTATTGTTTAGAACTATCTCTCCTTTCTCTCTCTATTGTTTAGAACTCTCTCTCCTTTCTCTCTCTATTGTTTAGAACTATCTCTCCCTTTCTCTCTCTCTATTGTTTAGAACTCTCTCCCTTTCTCCCTCTATTGTTTAGAGCTCTCTCTCCCTTTCTCTCTCTATTGTTTAGAACTCTCTCTCTCCCATTCTCTCTCTCTTTCTACTATTTAGAACTCTCTCTCTCCCTTTCTCTCTCTCTTTCTACTGTTTAGAACTCTCTCTCTCTCTCTTTCTACTGTTCAGAACTCTCTCTCCCTTTTCTCTCTCTCTTTCTATTGTTTAGAACTCTCTCCCTCTCTCTCTTTCTACTGTTTAGAACTCTCTCTCTCCTCTCTTTCTACTGTTTAGAACTCTCTCTCTCCTCTCTTTCTACTGTTCAGAACTCTCTCTCCTTTCTCTCTCTCCCTTTCTTCTCTCTCTTTCTACTGTTCAGAACTCTCTCTCCATTTTCTCTCTCTCTTTCTACTGTTTAGAACTCTCTCTCCCTTTCTCTCTCTTTCTAGTGTTTAGAACTCTCTCCTTTCTCTATCTCGCTCTCTCTCTTTCTACCGTTTAGAACTCTCTCCCTTTCTCTTCTCTTTCTACTGTTTAGAACTCTCTCTCTCTTTTCTCTCTCTATCTTTCTACTGTTTAGAACTCTCTCTCCCTTTCTCTCTCTCTCTCTCTCTTTCTACTGTTTAGAACTCTCTCCCTTTCTCTCTCTTTCTACTGTTTAGAACTCTCCCTTTCTCTCTCTTTCTCTTTCTACTGTTTAGAACTCTCTCCTCTCTCTTTCTCTCTCTTTCTACTGTTTAGAACTCTTTCTCTCTCTCTCTTTCTATTGTTTAGAACTCTCTCTTTCCCTTTCTCTCTTTCTATTGTTTAGAACTCTCTCTCCCTTTCTCTCTCCTTTCTATTGTTTAGAACTCTCTCTCCCATTCTCTCTCTTTCTACTGTTTAGAACTCTCTCTCTCCTTTCTCTCTCTCTCTTTCTATTGTTTAGAACTCTCTCTCTCTCCCATTCTTTCTCTCTCTTTCTACTGTTTAGAACTCTCTCTCCTTTTCTCTCTCTCTCTCTTTCTATTGTTTAGAACTCTCCCTCTCTCTCTCTCTCTTTCTACTGTTTAGAACTCTCTCTCTCTCTCTTTCTACTGTTCAGAACTCTCTCTCCCTTTCTCTCTCTCTCTTTCTATTGTTTAGAACTCTCTCTCCCTTTCTCTCTCTCTCTTTCTACTGTTTAGAACTCTCTCTCCCTTCTCTCCCTCTCTCTCTCTCTTTCTACTGTTCAGAACTCTCTCTCCCTTTCTCTCTCTCTCTTTCTATTGTTTAGAACTCTCCCTCCCTCTCTCTCTCTCTCTTTCTACTGTTTAGAACTCTCTCTCTCGCTCTCTTTCTACTGTTTAGAACTCTCTCTCTCCCTCTTTCTACTGTTTAGAACTCTCTCTCTTCCTTTCTCTCTCTCCCTTTCTCTCTCTCTCTTTCTACTGTTCAGAACTCTCTCTCTCCATTTCTCTCTCTCTCTTTCTACTGTTTAGAACTCTCTCTCCCTTTTGCTCTCTCTCTTTCTACTGTTTAGAACTCTCTCTCTCCCTTTCTCTCTCTCTCTTTCTACTGTTTAGAACTCTCTCTCCCTTTCTCTCTCTTTATAGTGTTTAGAACTCTCTCCTTTCTCTATCTCGCTCTCTCTCTTTCTACCGTTTAGAACTCTCTCCTTTCTCTCTCTCTTTCTACTGTTTAGAACTCTCTCTCTCTCCTTTCTCTCTCTATCTTTCTACGGTTTAGAACTCTCTCTCTCCCTGCTCTTTCTATTGTTTAGAACTCTCTCTCCTTTCTCTCTCTCTCTTCTCTTTTACTGTTTAGAACTCTCTCCTTTTCTCTCTTTCTCTTTCTACTGTTTAGAATTCTCTCCCTCTCTCTCTCTCTCCTTTCTACTGTTTAGAACTCTCTCTCTCCTCTCTCTTTCTATTGTTTAGAACTCTCTCTCTCCCATTTTCTCTCTCTACTGTTTAGAACTCTCTCTCCTTTCTTCTCTCTTTCTATTGTTTAGAACTCTCTCTCCCATTCTCTCTCTCTCTTTCTACTGTTTAGAACTCTCTCTCCTTTCTCTCTTCTCTCTCTCTCTTTCTACTGTTCAGAACTCTCTCTCTCTCTCCCTTTCTTTCTCTCTCTTTCTACTGTTTAGAACTCTCTCTCCCTTTTTCTCTCTCTCTCTCTCTCTCTCTTCTCTCTTTCTACTGTTTAGAACTCTCTCTCTCTCTTTCTACTGTTCAGAACTCTCTCTCTCCTTTCTCTCTCTCTCTTTCTATTATTTAGAACTCTCTCTCTCTCTCTCTCTCTCTTTCTACTGTTTAGAACTCTCTCTCCTTTCTCTCGCCCTCTCTCTTTCTACTGTTTAGAACTCTCTCTCCCTTTCTCTCTCTCTCTCTTTCTACCATTTAGAACTCTCTTCCTTCCTCTCTCTCTCCCTTTTTCTCTCTCTCTTTCTACTGTTTAGATCTCTCTCTCTCCCTTTCTCTCTCCTTTCTCTCCATTTCTCTATATCTCATTCTACTGTTTAGAACTCTCTCCCTTTCTCTCTCTCGCTCTCTCTCTTTCTACTGTTTAGAACTCTCTCTCTCCCTTTCTCTCTCTTTATAGTGTTTATAACTCTCTCCCTTTCTCTATCTCGCTCTCTCTCTCTTTCTACCGTTTAGAACTCTCTCCCTTTCTCTCTCTCTTTCTACTGTTTAGAACTCTCTCCCTTTCTCTCTCTCTTTCTACTGTTTAGAACTCTCTCACCCTTTCTCCCTCTCTCTTTCTACTGTTTAGAACTCTCTCTCTCTCCCTTTCTCTATCTTTCTACAGTTTAGAACTCTCTCTCTCCCTTTCTCTCTTCCTCTTTCTATTGTTTAGAACTCTCTCCCTTTCTCTCTCTCTCTTTCTATTGTTTAGAACTCTCTCTCCCTTTTCTCTCTCTCTTTCTACTGTTTAGAACTCTCTCTCCCGTTCTCTCTCTCTCTTTCTATTGTTTAGAACTCTCTCCCGTTCTCTCTCTCTCTTTCTATTGTTTAGAACTCTCTCCCTTTCTCTCTCTCTCTTTCTGTTGTTTAGAACTCTCTCTCCCTTTCTGTCTCTCTCTCTCTCTCTCTACTGTTTAGAACTCTCTCCCTTTCTCTCTCTCTCTTTCTATTGTTTAGAACTCTCTCCCTTTCTCTCTCTCTCTTTCTATTGTTTAGAACTCTCTCTCTCCCTTTCTCTTTCTATTGTTTAGAACTCTCTCTCCCTTTCTCTCTCTCCCTTTCTATTGTTTAGAACTCTCTCCCTTTCTCTCTCTTTCTCTTTCTACTGTTTAGAATTCTCTCCCTCTCTCTTTCTCTCTCTCTATTTCTACTGTTTAGAACTCTCTCTCTCTTTCTCTCTCTCTCTTTCTACTGTTTAGAACTCTCACTCTCCCTCTCTCTTTCTATTGTTTAGAACTCTCTCTCCCATTCTCTCTCTATTGTTTAGAACTCTCTCCCTTTCTCTCTCCCTTTCTATTGTTTAGAACTCTCTCTCCCTTTCTCTCTCTCTCTCTTTCTACTGTTCAGAACTCTCTCTCCCTTTCTCTCTCTCTCTCTCTCTATTGTTTAGAACTCTCTCTCTCCCTTTCTCTCTCTCTCTCTTTCTACTGTTCAGAACTCTCTCTCCCTTTCTCTCTCTCTCTATTGTTTAGAACTCTCTCTCTCTCCCATTCTCTCTCTCTTTCTACTATTTAGAACTCTCTCTCTCTCCCTTTCTTTCTCTCTTTCTACTGTTTAGAACTCTCTCTCCCTTTTTCTCTCTCTCTCTCTCTCTCTCTTTCTACTGTTTAGAACTCTCTCTCTCTCTCTTTCTCTGTTCAGAACTCTCTCTCTCGCTCTCTTTCTACTGTTCAGAACTCTCTCTCCCTTTCTCTCTCTCTCTTTCTATTATTTAGAACTCTCTCTCCCTTTCTCTCTCTTTCTACTGTTTAGATCTCTCTCTCCCTTTTCTCTCTCTCTCTTTCTATTGTTTAGAACTCTCTCTCCCTCTCTCTCTCTCTTTCTACTGTTTAGAACTCTCTCCCTTTCTCTCTCTCTCTTTCTACTGTTTAGAACTCTCTCTCCCTTTTTCTCTCTCTCTCTTTCTATTGTTTAGAACTCTCTCTCCCTCTCTCTCTCTCTCTCTCTCTTTCTACTGTTTAGAACTCTCTCTCTCGCTCTCTTTCTACTGTTCAGAACTCTCTCTCCCTTTCTCTCTCTCTCTTTCTACTGTTTAGAACTCTCTCTCTCCCTTTCTCTCTCTCTCTTTCTACTGTTTAGAACTCTCTATTTAGAACTCTCTCTCTCTCTCTCTCGCTTTCTCTCTCTATTGTTTAGAACTCTCTCTCTCTCCCCCTTTCTCTCTCTTTCTCTCTCTATTGTTTAGAACTCTCTCCTTTTCTCTCTCTATTGTTTAGAACTCTCTCCCTTTCTCTCTCTCTCTCTCCATTGTTTAGAACTCTCTCTCCCTTTCTCCCTCTCTCTATTGTTTAGAACTCTCTCTCTCTCCCTTTCTCTCTCTTTCTCTCTCCATTGTTTTCTCTCTCCCTTTCTCTCTCCATTGTTTAGAACTCTCTCTCCCTTTCTCCCTCTCTCTATTGTTTAGAACTCTTTCTCCCAATCAACATAGACAAACACCCACCAACAAACACTGCAACCCAGGCTACCTAAGTATGATTCTCAATCAGAGACAACTAATGACACCTGCCTCTGATTGAGAACCATACTAGGCGAAAACATAGAAATCCCCTAAATCATAGAAAAACAAACATAGACTGCCCACCCCAACTCACGCCCTGACCATACTAAATAATGACAAAACAAAGGAAATAAAAGTCAGAACGTGACAAGAACTCTCTCTCCCTCTATTGTTTAGAACTCTCTCTCCCTTTCTCTCTCTCTATTGTTTAGAACTGTCTCTCTCCTTTTCTCTCTCTATTGTTTAGAACTGTCTCTCTCCCTTTCTCTCTCTCTATTGTTTAGAACTATCTCTCCCTTTCTCTCTCTCTATTGTTTAGAACTCTCTCTCCCTTTCTCTCTCTCTATTGTTTAGAACTCTCTCTCCCTTTCTCTCTCTATTATTTAGAACTATCTCTCCTTTCTCTCTCTCTATTGTTTAGAACTATCTCTCTCCTTTCTCTCTCTCTATTGTTTAGAACTATCTCTCCCTTTCTCTCTCTATTGTTTAGAACTCTCTCTCCCTTTCTCTCTTTCTATTGTTTAGAACTCTCTCTCCCTTTTCTCTTCTCTTTCTATTGTTTAGAACTCTCTCTCCCTTCTCTCTTTCTCTTTCTTGTTTAGAACTCTCTCTCCCTTTTCTCTCTCTTTCTATTGTTTAGAACTCTCTCCTTTCTCTCTCTCTCTTTCTACTGTTTAGAACTCTCTCTCCCTTTTTCTCTCTCTATCTGTTTAGAACTCTCTCTCTCTCTCTCTCTTTCTACTGTTTAGAACTCTCTCTCCCTTTTCTCTCTTTCTACTGTTTAGAACTCTCTCTCTCCTTTTCTCTCTCTCTACTGTTTAGAACTCTCTCTCCCCCTTTTCTTTCTCTCGCTTTCTATCTCTATTGTTTAGAACTCTCCCTTTCTCTCTCTTTCTCTCTCTATTGTTTAGAACTCTCTCTCCTTTTCTCTCTCTCTATTGTTTAGAACTCTCTCTCTCTCTCTCCCTTTCTCTCTCTTTCTCTCTCCATTGTTTAGAACTCTCTCTCCCTCTCTCTATTGTTTAGAACTCTCTCTCTCTCTCCCTTTCTCTCTCTTTCTCTCTCCATTGTTTAGAACTCTCTCTCCCTTTCTCTCTCGCTATTGTTTAGAACTCTCTCTCCTTTTCTCTCTCTATTGTTTAGAACTGTCTCTCTCCTTTTTCTCTCTCTATTGTTTAGAACTCTCTCTCCCTTTTCTCTCTCTATTGTTTAGAACTCTCTCTCCCTTTCTCTCTCTCTCTATTGTTTAGAACTCTCTCTCCTTTCTCTCTCTCTCTATTGTTTAGAACTCTCTCTCCTTTCTCTCTCTCTATTGTTTAGAACTGTCTCTCTCCCTTTCTCTCTCTCTATTGTTTAGAACTGTCTCTCTCCTTTCTCTCTCTCTATTGTTTAGAACTCTCTCTCCCTTTCTCTCTCTCTATTATTTAGAACTGTCTCTCCTTTTCTCTCTCTCTATTGTTTAGAACTCTCCTTTCTCTCTCTATTGTTTAGAACTCTCTCTCCCTTTCTCTCTCTATTGTTTAGAACTCTCTCTCCCTTTCTCTCTCTATTGTTTAGAGCTCTCTCTCCCTTTTCTCTCTCTATTGTTTAGAGCTCTCTCTCCCTTTCTCTCTCTATTGTTTAGAACTCTCTTTCTCTCTCTATTGTTTAGAACTCTCTCCCTTTCTCTCTCTATTGTTTAGAACTCTCTCTCCCTTTCTCTCTCTATTGTTTAGAACTCTCTCTCCCTTTCTCTCTCTATTGTTTAGAACTCTCTCCCTTTCTCTCTCTATTGTTTAGAACTCTCTCTCCCTTTCTCTCTCTATTGTTTAGAACTCTCTCTCCCTTTCTCTCTCTCTATTGTTTAGAACTCTCTCTCCCTTTCTCTCTCTATTGTTTAGAACTGTCTCTCTCCTTTCTCTCTCTCTCTATTGTTTAGAACTCTCTCTCCCTTTCTCTCTCTCTATTATTTAGAACTGTCTCTCTCCCTTTCTCCCTCTCTATTGTTTAGAACTGTCTCTCTCCTTTCTCTCTCTATTGTTTAGAACTCTCTCTCCCTTTCTCTCTCTTGTTTAGAACTCTCTCTCCTTTCTCTCTCTATTGTTTAGAACTCTCTCTCCCTTTCTCTCTCTATTGTTTAGAACTCTCTCTCCTTTCTCTCTCTATTGTTTAGAACTGTCTCTCTCCCTTTCTCTCTCTCTCTATTGTTTAGAACTCTCTCTCCCTTTCTCTCTCTCCATTATTTAGAACTGTCTGTCTCCCTTTCTCCCTCTCTATTGTTTAGAACTGTCTCTCTCCCTTTCTCCCTCTCTACTGTTTAGAACTCTCTCTCCCTTTCTCTCTCTCTATTGTTTAGAACTCTCTCTCCCTTTCTCTCTCTCTATTGTTTAGCACTGTCTCTCTCCCTTTCTCTCTCTATTGTTTAGAACTCTCTCTCCCTTTCTCTCTCTATTGTTTAGAACTGTCTCTCTCCCTTTCTCTCTTTCTATTGTTTAGAACTCTCTCTCCCTTTCTCTCTCTATTGTTTAGAACTCTCTCTCCCTTTCTCTCTCTATTGTTTAGAACTCTCTCTCCCTTTCTCTCTCTCTCTATTGTTTCGAACTATCTCTCTCCCTTTCTCCCTCTCTATTGTTTAGAACTATCTCTCTCCTTTTCTCTCTCTCTTTTTCTCTTGTTTAGAACTCTCTCGCTCCTTTCTCTCTCTCTCTTTTTCTATTGTTTAGAACTCTCTCGCTCCTTTCTCTCTCTCTCTCTTTTCTATTGTTTTGAACTCTCTCTCTCCCATTCTCTCTCTCTTTTGTTTAGAACTCTCTCTCCCTTTCTATTTTTTAGAACTCTCTCTCTCCCTTTCTCTCTCTCTCTTTTGTTTAGAACTCTCTCTCTCCATTTCTCTCTCTCTCGTAGACACACGTAAACACACTTAAAAGGTCATGTCAAATGCCAGTGGCCTGGCTTGTTGAATCGTTGCCTAACTGTGACCTAATTTCAGTGCACAGTACCTAGCGATAATTACAAAGCCCTCCCTCGCCCTCCTTTCGGCAAATCTGACCACGACTCCATTTTGTTGCTCCCAGCCTATAGACAGAAACTAAAACAGGAAACGCCCCTGCTCAGGTCTGTTCAGCGCTGGTCCGACCAATCTGATTCCAAGCATGAAGATTGCTTCGATCACGTGGACTGGGATATGTTCTGGATAGCATCGAACAACAACATTGATGTACATGATGGTTCAGTGAGCGAGTTTATTAGCATCGGTGATGTTGTACCCACGGCGACTATTACAGTTTTTCTGAATTGCTAAAACACAACTTCTGAAACCTTGCTCCATTTCCTGAAGACATTAAACACAAAACCTCATCTTCATGCACTATTTACATAATCTCGGACTCCTCTCGCAAAATGAAACACTTGCCTCAAAATAGTTTTACCTGTGTTCAAAATCAAACACGGCTCTCAAATCATAAACAAAGTGATCAAAATGATATACACTCTCAAGCAGTCAGTAAACAATCCCCCGAAAAATAGATAACACATTGTTCAAAACATACAATTCTCAGGGAGATGTACATTTTTAATTTAAAAAAAATCATATTTTTCCGTCATTGTCTTTTGATGAACAAAAACATCATCATAGTAGCTCAAAATTGATCAGAAATTACTACTCTGCTTTGCTCTTCGCAATTTTGTTTTTTGTTCTTCCTCCTCATTGTACCCCTATTTTTTCAATACTGTACCCTGCATCTCACAAACTTGTCCTTTGTCTCTGTGATACTGTAATTCTGGTTCTTTGTTGTTATGAACTTACAACGGGTGGGCATTCTATGTTGGTTGTCTTGTTTGTCTATTTCTATGTCTGGCCTGATATGGTTCTCAATCAGAGGCAGGTGTTAGTCATTGTCTCTGATTGGGAACCATATTTAGGTAGCCTGGGTTTCACTGTGTGTTTGTGGGTGATTGTTCCTGTCTTTGTGTTTGCACCAGATAGGGCTGTTTTGAGTTCTCACATTTCATTGTTTTGTAGTTTATTCATGTATAGTTTTCCTTTATTAAACAAACATGAATCATCATCACGCTGCATTTTGGTCCGCCTCTCCTTCAACTAAAGAGAACCGTTAAACAACCAGTCAAAATCTATTGAGCAGTCAGTACTGTTAATAAATGGAAAGCACAATGTTCAGGGCCATACAATGTGTCCATTGTACAGTATACAGCCTACAATGCACTGCACTACAGTATACAATACTAAAAGGGACAAAAATCAAAGGAGTAAACATGTGATCAATGTGCTTCTTCTTGTCTTTGGGCTGGGTCAGGCCAGAGCACTTCGTCGACATCACAAGCAATATTGTCCCTCCTGAGGCAACGGGGAAGAAGCCTCTTGTCTGCCGCATCCAGCCCTGACATGATTCCTCACCTATATCACCACAGGCTAAATCCATGGCTTGCAGCAGATTTACTCTGGTGTAGGGTTGTCTATCATACACTTTCCATCTCCAAGAGGAGAAAAACTCCTCAATCGGATTCAGGAAAGGAGAGTATGGAGGGAGGTACAAGTTCATAAACTGCCCATTGATGTTAAACCATTCCCTTACCTGAGCACCTCAGTGGAAACTGACATTGTCCCACACTATCACATAGGTGGGAATGGGATTCTAATTTAGCTCTTGACCCTGCTGCTCTTGAACCTGCTGCTCAAATAAAATATCTCTTAGATTGGCAATAAATATTAGAAGGTGCTGTGTGTTATATGGCCCGAGTGTAACATGGTGATGTAGAACACTATGGTTGTTGATAGCAGCACAGATTGTAACATTGCCACCTCGTTGACCAGGGACTTCAACAATGGCCCTATGTCCAATCATGTTTCAGCCTCTCCTTCTCCTCTTTGTTAGATTGAAGCCAGCTTCATTGACAAAGATGAACTCATGGGGTCTGTCCAAGGATTCCAAGTCAAATATTGTCTGTGTAGAAATACAATATACTGTATGTAGGATTTTATAAGTAGTACAGAGACAGTGCTATACTGTAGAGTAGAATTAGGCTTCTGATTCACATACATTGTATGTACTGAAGAGTAATGTCATTCACATAGTATGTGTTAGTACTGTAGACAATCTGGATTACAGTAAATGTTTCTGAATGTACACTTACTTGCACATACTGAGCTCGCAGTTCTTTCACCCTTGGTGAGTTGCGCTCAAAAGGTACTCTGTATACTTGTTTCTTTCGCATCCTGTTACGATGGAGGACACGGTCAATTGTGGAAATGCTCACACTGTCGATTTCCTGCTAGTGTGTGTTGTCTTGTATCACTCGTTCCTGGATTTCTCTGAGTCGTATTGCATTATCTTGAAGGACCATGCCAACTATAACGGCCTCTTGCTCCCGAGTGAATATAGCTGTCCTTCCACCTGCATGTGGCAGCCTTGCAATTCTACAAAAAGTAGTTGTGCAGTTACAAAACATATTCATACAATACATACAGTGATTAACTTTACACATGTCTATTGAAACAGCTGCATATAGTGTAGTACAGTAAATTTGCAATGACAAAAATACAGTAGTATCCTGTACCTGTTCTCTTCTCTGAATGTGCTTACTATGGTGGACACAGAAAATCAGCTCAAATTGGGTTGTACTCTAAGTCCTGCTTCCCTCATTGTCAGTCCATGGACAAGAACATGGTCGACAACTGTTGCTCAAATTTCATCAGATATTTCCACTCTTTGTCTTCCTCTTCCTCTTCATCCTCCTCTTTCTTGCCCTCCTCCTCCTCTTCAACCTCGTCGCCCAGCTCGCATACGCACTTGTCCTCGTCCTCTCACATTGTGTCTTCTATCCATTCTCAGATTTTCTCCTTCCCACCTTCAACAAGGTACTCTCTGAACTGGCTTATATTGGTTGTGTCGCATCATTTGAAACAGGTTAAATCCATTTTGAGTGGTTGTGTTCAATCAATGACAAGTGTTCTCTATTTGTATTTGATTGTTGCCACTTGTGTTTACCAGTATGGATGACATGTGCTTTAGAGTGCAGAATGTGTTTTGAGAATGAGAATGTGTTTAGAGTTTTGCAGAAAAGTCTAAGTGAGATCTGCAAATTGTGTTTTACCATGTGAAATGGTTTAAGGTATTGACAACAGACTGCATCATTAGCTAAATGAGTCCAGGCAACTGAGAACTTTGTTCAGCCAATGGGTTTTAGTGTTTTAGCAATTGAGAAAAACTGTAAAACCTTCCCCAACCAGAAACCGTGGATTGATGGCAGCATTCTCGCAAAACTGAAAGCTCGAACCACTGCTTTTAATCAGGGCAAGGTTGACCGGAAACATGACCAAATACAAACAGTGTAGCTATTCCCTCCACAAGGCAATCAAACAAGCTAAGCGTCAGTGTAGAGACAAAGTGGAGTTGCAATTCAATGGCTCAGACACAAGAGGTATGTGGCAGGGTCTACAGTTAACCACGGAGCCGTTGAATTGCAACTCCACTTTGTCTCTATACTGACGCTTAGCTTGTTTGATTCACCGCAGCCAACGTGAGTAAAATATTTAAAGGTGTTAACCCTGGACATCCCTAGCCAAGTCCTCAGAGCATGCGCAGACCAGCTGGCTGGTGTGTTTGCAGACATATTCAATCAATCCCTATCCCAGTCTGCTGTTCCCACATGCTTCAAGAGGGCCACCATTGTTCCTGTTCCCAAGAAAGCTAAGGTAACTGAGCAAAATGACTATCGCCCAGTAGCACTCACTTCCGTCATCATGAAGTGCTTTGAGGGACTAGCCAAGGATCATATCACCTCCACTCTACCTGACAACATACACCCACTCCAATTTGCTTACCGCCCCAAAGGTCCACAGACAACGCAATTGTCATCACACTGCACACTGCCCTAACCCATCTGGGCAAGAGGAATACCTATGTAAGAATGCTGTTCATCGACTACAGCTCAGCATTTATCACCATAGTACCCTCCAAACTCGTCATTAAGCTCAAAACCCTGGGTCTCGACCCCACCCTGTGTAACTGGGTCCTGTACTTTCTGACGGGCCGCCCCCAGGTGGTGAGGGTAGTAAACAACATCTCCACCCCGCTGATCCTCAACACTGGGGCCCCACAAGGGTGCGTTCTCAGCCCTCTCCTGTACTCCCTGTTCACCCATGACTACATGGCCATGCACACCTCCAACTCAATCATCAGGTTTGGAGATGACACTACACTACACTGCTTGATTACCAACAACGACGAGTCGGCCTGCAGGTAGGAGGTGAGAGCCCTAGGAGGGATTGTGTCAGGAAAATAACCTCACATTCAACATTAACAAAACAAAGGAGATGATCATGGACCTGCCACAGCAGAGGGAGCATCCCCCCCATCCACATCGACGGGACAGTAGTGGAGAAGGTGGAAAGTTTTAAGTTTCTCGGTTTACACATCACGGACAATCTGAAATGGTCCACCCACACAGACAGCGTGGTGAAGAAGGCGCAGTAGCGCCTTTTCAACCTCAGGAGGCTGAAGAAATTTGGCATGTTACCAAAAATACTCACAAACATTTACAGATGCACAATCGAGAGCATCCTGTCGGGCTGTATCAGCGCCTGGTATGGCAACTGTTCAGCCCACAACCATAAGGCTCTCCAGAGGGTAGTGAGGTCTGCACAACATATCACTGGGGGCAAACTACCTGCCCTCCAGGACACCTACACCACCCGATGTCACAGGAAGGCCAAAAAGATCATCAAGGACAACAACCACCCGAGCCACTGCCTGTTCACCCCGTTATCATCCAGAAGACATGGTCAGTACAGATGCATCAAAACTGGGACCGAGAGACTGAAAACACCTTATATCTCAAGGCCATCAGACTGTTAAACAACCATCACTAACATTGAGGGGCTGCTGCCAACATACTGACTCAAAGCTCTAGCCACTTAATAATAAAAAATTGGATTTAAATGTATCACTAGTGACTTTAAACAATGCCACTTTATATAATGTTTACATACCCTACATTACTCATCTCATATGTATATACGTTACTCTATACCATCTACTGCATCTTGCCTATGCCATTCGGCCATCGCTCATCCACATATTTATATGTACATATTCCTATTCATTCCTTTACACTTACAATGGGGCAAAAAAGTATTTAGTCAGCCACCAAATACTTATTTTCCACCATAATTTGCAAATAAATTCATAAAAAATCCTACAATGTGATTTTCTGGATTTTTTTTCTCATTTTGTCTGTCATAGTTGAAGTGTACCTATGATGAAAATTACAGGCCTCTCTCATCTTTTTAAGTGGGAGAACTTGCACAATTGGTGGCTGACTAAATACTTTTTGCCCCACTGTATGTGTATAAGGTAGTTGTTGTGAAATTGTTAGATTACTTGTTAGATATTACTGCACGGTCGGAACTAGAAGCCAAGCATTTCGCTACACTCGCATTAACATCTGCTGACCATGTGTATGTGACCAATAACATTTGATTTGATTTGATTTATTCTTTAGAGCTTTCTCTCTCTGTCTTTCTATTGTATAGAACTCTCTCTCCCTTTCTCTCTCTCCCTTTCTCTCTCTCTCTCTTTCTATTGTATAGAACTCTCTCTCTCCCTTTCTCGCTACATTTCTCTCTCTCTCTTTCTATTGTTTAGAAATCTCTCCCCCTTTCTATCCCCCCTGTCTCTCTCTCTCTTTCTTTCGCTCCCTTGCTCTCTCCTTTTCTCTCTCTCTTTCTCTTCCTTTCTCTCTCCCCCTTTCTCTCTCTCTCCCTTTCTATCTCTCGCTCTACTGTTTAGAACTCTCTCACTCCCTTTCTCTCTCTCCCTTTCTCTAACAACCTGTGATATGGTAAAAACTAGCAGAGGTGATGTCATCATGCTACAGACTGAATATTCTGCACGGTCTGTATGTATGTATGTTTGTGTGCATATTTGACTTGTCGCGGACAGGCATCTGTGAGTGTGTATGTTTTATTCATCGCTAGGCATGTGTGTTTTTGTGTGTGTGTGTGTGTGTGTGTGTGTATTCAGTCTCACCCCCTGGTGAAAAGAGCTTTAGTGCCTTTCTATGGTTTAGTGGTGAGTCACATTTAGCCAGTGAAGAAGTGATTCTAGTCTTTTTACCCAGAATACCAATTCGGGATAATAATAGTAGCAAGCAAATGGATTCAGATGTTAAATGCCCATTGCCTAGACATTGTGTACTTAGCTTTAGATGCAGTGACTTCTCTAAAACCCCACAAGCTTTCTCAGAAATGAGTGTGTATTTACTGTCTTTCATGTTTCATTTTTCTGAGAGGTTTATTGTAGGCTTGTATCTCTGGTTGTCATGACATCTGGAATTCTTATGAAGCTGCAACACGTCAAATGAGAACAAGCTCATTGGAAAGAGACGAAAACATTTACTCAAAAGGCCTTCTGATTGCAGATTTTGTTTATCATGCATCAGTTTGAACAATTCCTTAGCTGGTTTCATCAAAACATACTGAGTGATTAGTCAATATTACACCAGGCTCTCAGATGACCAGATCAGATCCATCCCAATACTGATGACAGCTATAGGGCTGCAGGCCCAACTGCACATCCAAACACATTAATTCCCAACCGGGGCCGGTGAGCCACCATCCTACATTTAGGAATATTACATCCTCAGAGGGGGAGGGAGGGGGGAGATGACACCATGGTTACATAAACACACTTCTAAAAGCACTAGGCCCTCAACGACCAGCTTCAAAGCGCTTTGGCTGTGAAGGCCCCATAGAGAGAGAGAGAGAGAGAGAGAGAGAGAGAGAGAGAGGAAGGAAGGAAGGAAGGAAAATAGGGGAGAGGGGGATATAGTGAGGATTTAGACAGAAAGCAAGTGAGAGAAAAAGAGAGAAAAAAGAGAGATTTAGAGATTTAGAAAGCGAGAAAAAGAAAGAGAGAGAGAGAGAGAGAGAGAGAAAGAAAGCAATAGAGCAATAGAGAGTAGCCACCCCCATGTGCCTGATCATAAATGAGTGATGAGGATTAGTGCCTCCTGTATCCAGGAGGCTGGGCCTGACATGTGGCACATTTCCATGCATCCTAAAACCCTTAATAATGGGTTAATTGCATCTTGTTCCATGTTTTATGAGACTGGTTGCCAGACGGGCAGACACTTCATGTTACAGAGTGGGAGATCGCTTGAGCAGCCTCGTAGTTTTAAACGAGTACCCTAGCCATGCGCCACGCAACTCCTGCGCAACAGAAAGTATGAGAATTTACTTTAAGTTTGAGAATTTACTCTTAGAATTATTCTATGGTTATCAAAAATATACAGTGCAAAGTAACATATCTAATGTTATCCATAGGTATGGGATGTGTTGTGAAAATGACACTTTACCCACACAGTTCAGCGGTAGAAGTAACGAGCCAAAGTCGAAAAAGCGATTAATTATTTGGATTGAAAATATTCTCATTCTGAGAAAGGAGAGAGAGAAGAAGAAAAAGGGTAAAGGGTAATGCAGCGTTACTGTAGGCGTGGTGTTCATGCACTTCATGATCCTGAGGATTAAAAGGAAAAACAACGACCAGCCCTTTTCCACCAACGCCAAACCAATCGTAAACAACTTTCTGAAAACCAAGTCTGATCTCTGCCTCTGTAACCATGGTGACCTGGGTGAACGGGTTTGCCGTAGCAGAGTACTGGACTGACACTGACACCACCAGTTGTGGTGGTATGGTGCCCACTCCTGAGTCACATGTTTGCTGTCTAAGCAAACGGGACTACTGGGCAGACGATTGCTTCAAGACCAGCCAATCTAGCAGAGTCGCAGTGTTTGCTTGGGCAAGAATCTATCCAAAGGGAAGTTAATTGAGTGTTGTGGTGTCAGTGTTCTGGTGTCACAGGTCTATTGTGCTACCGAACAAACATGGCGGGACACATGCTCAAGTCAATGTCCTTACACCTAAAAGGTCAAATCGATTTAGCACAATTCCTACCATATGACTATGTTACCATAGCAACTATTGGGGTCAGATATCAGAAAGGTATATTTTCCAGAAAGACCTAGATTTTCTGTACAATTCCATTCTGCTTCCAACCTTTTCCTTGCTGCTTTGGACAAGGAAAGGGGCTCACATCAACGCCAGAGACTTTCCTCTAAGTTGTCTTTTATGTAAGTGTCATTATTTCAAATCACCCCCAATGCCTGACTTAGTCATAAACAGAGCAGGAAGTCTAGCCCTCGGAAAACTGTTTTCTCTTCCAAGATTACATTGCAGCTGATTGGTGGACACATAAGTAAAGCTAAACATGCGTAAATCTTGCAGCTGATTTGTGGACACATAAGTAAAGCTAAACACTCGTAAATCTTGCAGCTGATTGGTGGGCACATAAGTAAAGCTAAACACGCATAAATCTTGCAACTGATTTGTGGACACATAAGTAAAGCTAAACACGCATAAATCTTGCAACTGATTTGTGGACACATAAGTAAAGCTAAACACACGTAAATCTTGCAGCTGATTGGTGGGCACATAAGTAAAGCTAAACACGCATAAATCTTGCAACTGATTTGTGGACACATAAGTAAAGCTAAACACTCGTAAATCTTGCAACTGATTTGTGGACACATAAGTAAAGCTAAACACCCGTAAATCTTGCAGCTGATTGGTGGGCACATAAGTAAAGCTAAACACGCATAAATCTTGCAACTGATTTGTGGACACATAAGTAAAGCTAAACACGCATAAATCTTGCAACTGATTTGTGGACACATAAGTAAAGCTAAACACACGTAAATCTTGCAGCTGATTGGTGGGCACATAAGTAAAGCTAAACACGCATAAATCTTGCAACTGATTTGTGGACACATAAGTAAAGCTAAACACTCGTAAATCTTGCAACTGATTTGTGGACACATAAGTAAAGCTAAACACCCGTAAATCTTGCAGCTGATTTGTGGACACATAAGTAAAGCTAAACACGCGTAAATCTTGCAGCTGATTTGTGGACACATAAGTAAAGCTAAACACGGGTAAATCTTGCAACTGATTTGTGGACACATAAGTAAAGCTAAACGCGCGTAAATCTTGCAACTGATTTGTGGACACATAAGCAAAGCTAAACACGCGTAAATCTTGCAGCTGATTGGTGGACACATAAGTAAAGCTAAACACGCGTAAATCTTGCAGCTGATTGGTGGACACATAATTAAAGCTAAACACGCGTAAATCTTGCAGCTGCATAACAAAGGAAAATAAGTCGTCTCAAAGATATTTTCAAGCAACCATGTGCATGACAAGGATACCACTCATACACATGAATATGCTGAAGCTCTGAACTGGTCAATCCCTCAGTCTTCGAACTCAAGTTTCTATTTCCAAAGATTTGGGCATTGTTCTTCATTCAATTTTGAACAATACAAATTGTATTCCTCTTGCATGACTATCCGTGCTACAGTGTTCGCACTGACATGTAGATTGGATGACGACCAACACTGAGTAGAGTGTAGGTTTGGATTCAAATCTATGTTATAGCGTTAGAATTAAACCAATCTATTGGAAGGAAGCGGATGCTAGCATCCCACAGTTGAAACTTTGAGTTGCGTGGATATTATCTTATTCACTATCTGTCAAATCATGTTTAGCATTTGTATTTCCCATGTCATTACCGCCCATATTTCATTCGCTAACCCAATCAAAATATTACAGAGCAGACAGAAAAAGCCTGTAATAAGTTGTCCCTGGTGAAAAAAATGATAATCGCATCAGTATATTGTGTCATCCTGAAATAGTCCAGCGTATCTTTAATGAGACTCCCTGTTATCGGCGACCTTTGACCTGCTATAGTCATGCAGAGTTATGTCTGCAAGACGCTGCACAGGAGTCGCACCGCAACGTTTCCCTATGGAAACGTACAGGGTTGGCATCCTTCAGTGTCAATAAACCTCTGATTAGATTCAAACGTCTTAACGACATGTTTTTTCATTTACGTTAGGATTTTATGGACCTATCTTACTGAACATTTTCTCCAGTGGAAGGTTTAAAAAATAAACCTAATCTGCAATGTTGTTTTATTTCTTCTCTTAGCCCTTGTTTAGCTTCTTGTTCAACCTTATGTTGGGTGGGATCCCTTTTGAAATGGCCAGGGGCCAGGGGGTACATTTTCACCGTGTACAGTGGGTATAGAAAGTCACCACCCCCTTTCAAAATGTTCACCTTTTGCTGACTTACAGCCTGAAACGAAAACACATGAAATACACATTTTCCGGATTTATTTACACACAGTAACCTACAATATCCAAGTGAAAAACTAAGTCTAAAAACTTGGTTCCACCAATATTGGGTGGAACAACCTTTTGCTTGAATTACAGCCATGAGTCTCTTTGAATATGTCTCTAATAACTTTGCACACAGAGACTATGCAATATTTGCCCATTTTTCCTTGCAGAACTGTTGAAGCTCAGTCAAATTGTTGGCCGCTCATGCACAGGACACTTCAAGTCATTCCACAGATTCTCAATGGGATTTAGGTCGAGGCCCTGACAAGGCCCCGCAAGGACATTCACCTTCTTGTCCTTCAGCCACTGTACGGTTACTTTGGTGGTGTGCTTTGGGTCATTGTTATGTTGAAACGTGAACCATCTTCCTATATTCAACTTCCTGGCAGAGGGCAGCTGGTTCTCCTCAAGAATCTGTCAGTATTTTGCACTGTCCATTTCCCCTTCTATCCTGACAAGTGGTCCAGTCTCTGCTGAAGAGAAACACGCCCACAACAGGACGCTGCCACCGCCGTGCTTTACTGTAGGCATGGTGTTCTTTACTGTAGGCATGGTGTTCTTTACTGTAGACATGGTGTTATTTACTGTAGGCATGGTGTTCTTTACAGTAGGCATGGTGTTCTTTACTGTAGGCATGGTGTTCTTTACTGTAGGCATGGTGTTCTTTACTGTAGGCATGGTGTTCTTTACTGTAGACATGGTGTTCTTTACTGTAGACATGGTGTTATTTACTGTAGGCATGGTGTTCTTTACTGTAGGCATGGTGTTCTTTACTGTAGGCATGGTGTTCTTTACTGTAGGCATGGGCATGGTGTTCTTTACTGTAGGCATGGTGTTCTTTACTGTAGGCATGGTGTTCTTTACTGTAGGCATGGTGTTCTTTACTGTAGGCATGGTGTTCTTTACTGTAGGCATGGTGTTCTTTACTTTAGGCATGGTGTTCTTTAGGCATGGTGTTCTTTACTGTAGGCATGGTGTTCTTTACTGTAGGCATGGTGTTCTTTACTGTAGGCATGGTGTTCTTTACTGTAGGCATGGTGTTCTTTACTGTAGGCATGGTGTTCTTTACTGTAGGCATGGTGTTCTTTACTGTAGACATGGTGTTCTTTACTGTAGGCATGGTGTTTTACTGTAGGCATGGTGTTCTTTACTGTAGGCATGGTGTTCTTTACTGTAGGCATGGTGTTCTTTACTGTAGGCATGGTGTTCTTTACTGTAGGCATGGTGTTCTTTACTGTAGACATGGTGTTATTTACTGTAGGCATGGTGTTATTTACTGTAGGCATGGTGTTCTTTGTAGGCATGGTGTTCTTTACAGTAGACATGGTGTTCTTTACTGTAGGCATGGTGTTCTTTACTGTAGGCATGGTGTTCTTTTTACTGTAGGCATGGTGTTCTTTACTGTAGGCATGGTGTTCTTTACATGGTGTTCTTTACTGTAGGCATGGTGTTCTTTTAGACATGGTGTTCTTTAGTAGGCATGGTGTTCTTTACTGTAGGCATGGTGTTCTTTACTGAAGACATGGTGTTCTTTAAGTACATGGTGTTCTTTACTGTGCATGGTGTTCTTTACTGTAGACATGGTGTTCTTTACTGTAGACATGGTGTTCTTTACTGTAGACATGGTGTTCTTTACTGTAGACATGGTGTTCTTTACTGTAGGCATGGTGTGTAGGCATGGTTTACTGTAGGCATGGTGTTCTTTACAGTAGACATGGTGTTCTTTACTGTAGGCATGGTGTTCTTTTACTGTTCTTTAGACATGGTGTTCTTTACTGTAGACATGGTGTTCTTTACTGTAGGCATGGTGTTCTTTACTGTAGACATGGTGTTATTTACTGTAGGCATGGTGTTCTTTACAGTAGGCATGGTGTTCTTGGTGTTCTTTACTGTAGGCATGGTGTTCTTTACTGTAGGCATGGTGTTCTTTACTGTAGGCATGGTGTTCTTTACTGTAGGCATGGTGTTCTTTACTGTAGGCATGGTGTTCTTTACTGTAGGCATGGTGTTCTTTACTGTAGACATGGTGTTCTTTACTGTAGGCATGGTGTTCTTTACTGTAGGCATGGTGTTCTTTACTGTAGGCATGGTGTTCTTTACTGTAGACATGGTGTTCTTTACTGTAGGCATGGTGTTCTTTACTGTAGACATGGTGTTATTTACTGTAGGCATGGTGTTCTTTACAGTAGGCATGGTGTTCTTTACTGTAGGCATGGTGTTCTTTACTGTAGGCATGGTGTTCTTTACTGTAGGCATGGTGTTCTTTACTGTAGACATGGTGTTCTTTACTGTAGGCATGGTGTTCTTTACTGTAGACATGGTGTTCTTTACAGTAGACATGGTGTTCTTTTTTTACTGTAGGCATGGTGTTATTTACTGTAGGCATGGTGTTCTTTTTAGGCATGGTGTTCTTTACTGTAGGCATGGTGTTCTTTAGGCATGGTGTTCTTTACTGTAGGCATGGTGTTCTTTACTGTAGGCATGGTGTTCTTTACTGTAGGCATGGTGTTCTTTACTGTAGGCATGGTGTTCTTTACTGTAGCATGGTGTTCTTTATAGGCATGGTGTTCTTTACTGTAGGCATGGTGTTCTTTAGGCATGGTGTGTTCTTTACTGTAGGCATGGTGTTCTTTACTGTAGGCATGGTGTTCTTTACTGTAGGCATGGTGTTCTTTTACATGGTGTTCTTTAGGCATGGTGTTCTTTACTGTAGGCATGGTGTTCTTTACTGTAGACATGGTGTTCTTTACTGTAGGCATGGTGTTATTTACTGTAGGCATGGTGTTATTTACTGTAGGCATGGTGTTCTTTACAGTAGACATGGTGTTCTTTACTGTAGGCATGGTGTTCTTTACTGTAGACATGGTGTTCTTTACTGTAGACATGGTGTTCTTTACTGTAGGCATGGTGTTCTTTACTGTAGACATGGTGTTCTTTACAGTAGACATGGTGTTCTTTACTGTAGGCATGGTGTTCTTTACTGTAGACATGGTGTTCTTTACTGTAGACATGGTGTTCTTTACTGTAGACATGGTGTTCTTTACTGTAGGCATGGTGTTCTTTACTGTAGGCATGGTGTTCTTTACTGTAGGCATGGTGTTCTTTACTGTAGGCATGGTGTTCTTTACTGAAGACATGATGTTCTTTACTGTTCTTTACTTTAGACATGGTGTTCTTTACTGTTCTTTACTGTAGGCATGGTGTTCTTTACTGTAGACATGGTGGTGTTACTTTACATGGTGTTCTTTACTGTAGGCATGGTGTTATTTACTGTAGGCATGGTGTTCTTTACTGTTCTTTACTGTAGGCATGGTGTTATTTACTGTAGGCATGGTGTTATTTACTGTAGGCATGGTGTTCTTTACTGTAGGCATGGTGTTCTTTACTGAAGGCATGGTGTTCTTTACTGAAGGCATGGTGTTCTTTACTGAAGGCATGGTGTTCTTTACTGAAGGCATGGTGTTCTTTACTGGAGGCGTGGTGTTCTTTACTGGAGGCGTGGTGTTCTTTGGGTGGAAAGACATAGTGGGTTTTTGCCAGACATCATTTTGCATTCAGGCAAAAAAGTTCAATTTTGGTCTCATCTAGACCACAGCACCTTTTGCTGCTTGGCATCGGAATCTAAAATGTGCTTTTTGGCCAAGCTCAAATGAGACTTGATGTGCCTTTTTATGAGGAGTGGTGTTTTTCTTGCCACCGTCTCATTGAGGCCAGAGTTGTGGAGAGCTTGTGGTGTTGTGGTCACATAACACATTGACCAGTCTTAAAATACCAACCATAAAGACCTGAAGCTCCTTCAAAGATGCCATTGGTTTCTTGGTAGCCTCTCTGTTCTGTGTCCTCCTTGCCAGGTCATCCAGTTTGGAGGGACGGCCTGATCTATGCAGGGTCTGGGTGGTGCCATACGCCTTAACCACTTCTTTGTAATAGTCTTAACGGTGCTCCGAGGGACAAAGCGTTTGAAATCTTATCATATCCATCCGCTGACTTGTGCCTGTCCACAACTTTATCTCGTAGATCTTTTGAAAGTACCATTCCGGCCATAGTGGATTCTTTGCTTTGAACTGCACTACAAGCAGTGGAATCCTCTATGAACAACTGCTTTTATTGCAATTGCATTTCTAGGGGGGTTCACTTTTCCAATTAGGGTATTTTACTGTTTCATTTTCAAATAATATTCAGAGTATAAAAAAATGTAAAAATCATTTGGATATTGTGGGTTACAGTTTGTAAGTCAAGCCTGAAAAAGACACCTTTAATATGTTTTCATTGCAGGCTGTAAGGCAACAAAAGGTGAACATTTTGAAAGGGGGCGGTGAGTGTCTCATCCCACTGTATAAAATTGCCCATGTATTAGCATATTTTAGCATATATGTTACAGTATACATTCGACTACAACCCACTATAATTTCCATGGACCTGTTTTTCTGACTCAAAGCTTAAATATAAAAGATTACCCACTCCGCTTCTTCTCTGCAAGGATGTTGTGTGTTTGTGCCTCGTGGCGGGTAGATTCATGGCTAACCTACTTTCCCCCCAGGTGTGTTCTGTTGGCCTTGTGAAGCTCCTTGGGTAGAGAGGGAGGGTAGCAGCTCTTCATGGGGGGAATCCTCCCATCCCTTAGGGAACGAGTCCATAGGGAGAAAGGGAGAGAAGAGACACACAGGAAGTTTCCCAAACATAACAGAAAAAGTCCAAACTAATCAGCAATGCTCATTGTGGCTCCGTGCCAAGCTCGGTCACCACTGCACAGACAAATGCCAAGAACGTGTGACACTAATCTTTAGGTATTAGTATCCGTCTCTCACTCTCTCCATTACTCTTCCTTTAATTCCCCCTCGCTCACACACTATCTATGCCTCAACCTCTTTCCCTAGCTGTGTCTCTCCATTTCCCCATCTCTCCAGCCCTCCCTTTCACGTTCCACTCATTTGATCAATATCCCTTGTCTCTGTCTCACTACAGGGATAACAGCCTGGTACCATTTATTATATCTACCTCCTCTATCCCCTTCTCTCTCACTCCCCAGACAGTAACACTAGCCTCATCATCCCAGTCCTCCCCCTCCTCTACCCCTCACACTCTCCCTCTTTTCTCTTTCTCTCCTGCTCTCTCTCACTCCCTAGACAGTAACACTAGCCTCCTCATCCCAGTCCTCCCCCTCCTCTACCCCTCACACTCTCCATCTTTTCTCTTCCTTCCCTCTCTCTCCCCAGACAGTAACACTAGCCTCATCATCCCAGTCCTCCCCTCCTCTACCCCCTCACACTCTCCCTCTTTTCTCTTTCTCCCCATCCCTACCATCCTCTCTTCTTCCTTCCCCCTCCCCAGACAGTAACACTAGCCTCATCATCCCAGTCCTCCCCCTCCTCTACCCCTCTCTTCCTTCCCTCCCTCCCCAGACAATTTTCTCCCTTTCTCTCCTCCTCTCTTCCTTCCCCTCTCTCCCAGACAGTAACACTAGCCTCCCCTCATCCCAGTCCTCCCCCTCCTCTACCATCCTCTCTTCCTTCCCTCTCTCTCCCCAGACAGTAACACTAGCCTCCTCATCCCTCCCCAGACAGTAACACTAGCCTCCATCCTCCCCTCCTCTACCATCCTCTCTTCCTTCCCTACCATCCTCTCTTCCTTCCCTCCCCAGACAGTAACACTAGCCTCCTCATCCCAGTCCTCCCCCTCCTCTACCATCCTCTCTTCCTTCCCTCTCTCTCCCCAGACAGTAACACTAGCCTCCTCATCCCAGTCCTCCCCCTCCTCTACCATCCTCCCCCTCTTCCTTCCTTCCTTCTCTCTCTCTCCCCAGACAGTAACACTAGCCTCCTCATCCCAGTCCTCCCCCTCCTCTACCATCCTCTCTTCCTTCCCTCTCTCTCCCCAGACAGTAACAATAGCCTCCTCATCCCAGTCCTCCCACTCCTCTACCATCCTCTCTTCCTTCCCTCTCACTCCCCAGACAGTAACTCTAACACTAGCCTCCTCATCCCAGTCTTCCCCCTCCTCTACCATCCTCTCTTCCTTCCCTCTCTCTCCCCAGACATTAACACTAGCCTCCTCATCCCAGTCCTCCCACTCCTCTACCATCCTCTCTTCATTCCCTCTCTCTCCCCAGACAGTAACACTAGCCTCCTCATCCCAGTCCTCCCCCTCCTCTACCATCCTCTCTTCCTTCCTTCTCTCTCCCCAGACATTAACACTAGCCTCCTCATCCCAGTCCTCCCCCTCCTCTACCATCCTCTCTTCCTTCCCTCTCTCTCCCCAGACAGTAACACTAGCATCCTCATCCCTGTCCTCCCTCTCCTCTACCATCCTCTCTTCATTCCCTCTCTCTCCCCAGACAGTAACACTAGCCTCCTCATCCCAGTCCACCCCCTCCTCTACCATCCTCTCTTCCTTCCTTCCCTCTCTCTCCCCAGACAGTAACACTAGCCTCCTCATCCCAGTCCTCCCCCTCCTCTACCATCCTCTCTTCCTTCCCTCTCTCTCACCAGACAGTAACACTAGCCTCCTCACCCCTGTCCACCCCCTCCTCTACCATCCTCTCTTCCTTCCTTCCTTCCCTCTCTCTCCCCAGACAGTAACACTAGCCTCCTCATCCCTGTCCTCCCTCTCCTCTACCATCCTCTCTTCCTTCCCTCTCTCTCCCCAGACATTAACACTAGCCTCCTCATCCCAGTCCTCCCACTCCTCTACCATCCTCTCTTCCTTCCCTCTCTCTCCCCAGACAGTAACACTAGCCTCCTCATCCCTGTCCTCCCCCTCCTCTACCATCCTCTCTTCCTTCCTTCCCTCTCTCTCCCCAGACAGTAACACTAGCCTCCTCATCCCAGTCCTCCCCCTCCTCTACCATCCTCTCTTCCTTCCTTCTCTCTCCCCAGACAGTAGTTTAATTCCAGTGGTGGCTTCCCTGTCCCAGTGGGTGTAGAGCAGAGCAGTGTCTGTGCTGCTGGTACCGGGGCTTGGATTAAACCCCTGATATGTCTGATCTAGAGTTTGCGTTTCCCACACTAATGGTTACTGTTAGGATTAGAATTAGGGGAGGGGTAGCTGATCCTAGATCTGTACCAAGCGGGAACTTCACCTTGGAGCTGGCATGGCTCACAGGTTCATTAGCACCTCTCGAGCAGGCCACATGATGCTTCGCATAGGTCATGTGAGTGACCTTGTAGCTACTGTGCTGCTAGGCTAAGGAACAGGTTAAGGATGGCTGAGAATGAGAAGCTACCTTGTCCACAAAATGACCTGATATTCAGAGTTAGCATATAGCTCCTGTCCAAAATGACCTGATATTCAGAGTTAGCATATAGCTCCTGTCCAAAATGACCTGATATTCAGAGTTAGCATATAGCTCCTGTCCAAAATGACCTGATATTCAGAGTTAGCATATAGCTCCTGTCCAAAATGACCTGATATTCAGAGTTAGCATATTGCTCCTGTCCAAAATGACCTGATATTCAGAGTTAGCATATAGCTCCTGTCCAGTTAGATTATTATTGCACAATATGCTGTAATTTAAGAACAGAGGGAAATATAATAGAAAAAAAGAGCAGGAGTGAGAATCGAAGGCCACTTGGAAATACTTAAAGGTCCTCAATGGCTGAGCGTGTAATGACTGACCCAGGGTTGTGTAATATAAGGGCTTCCTGTTTTTCTACAAAATAACAGTCTGTTTCTCCCCTGTTTCTCCACCACAAAGCCAAATCATTTGATGGGTCTGCATGTTTGTCAATGTGTGTGTGAGTGTGTGTGCGATAGGGAAGGTGAGATTTTGTGTGCAAGAGATAGTGTGTGTTGTGTGTGTCCGTGTGTACACAGAGATCAAGAGCAAGAGAGACAGAGAGAGAGAGAAATAGACAATGGCAGAGAATGGGAGAGTAAGAGAAAGTGTTTAATGTCCTGTACAATGTCTGTCACCTTGACTGAATCCAGGGTAGCCTAGTGGTTAGAGCGTTGGACTAGTAACTGGAAGGTTGCAAGTTCAAACCCCTGAGCTGACAAGGTACAAATCTGTCGTTCTGCCCCTGAACAGGCAGTTAACCCACTGTTCCCAGGCTGTCATTGAAAATAAGAATTTGTTCTTATTTTAGTTAAATAAAGGTAGAATAAATAAAAAATAAAAATCCCAGACATGCATATCATTCACAGTTCTGACTTCAGTTTATTATCTATCTCCTGATCAGTTTCCACTCGCTCTGGCTGAGAAATGTGGGGGACACCAGTCGGACTGTGTTACCTACACGTCAATCCAGGTGGCGTTTTAATAGCGGCGAGATCAATGGTGTAATGAGGGGAACTGTTTACCAGATCTACCAAGACCGAGATGGAAGATTCCACATGCCAGCTCTGCTGTCTACATGCACTGTGAGGGAGGATATGATTTGTGGATCTGTGCAGAATGAGCACCGGCCAATAGACAGGCCAGAAAACCAGAAATACAGACATGTCATTCATGTTGCCGGCCAATCAGTCTCCAGTCATGAATCCATTTTTTTTCTCTCCATGTTTTCCTTTCCGGTTCTCATTTTCCCTGGAGGTTTATTGAGGATGAGATGAGGGACATATTCTTTACTGGTGTTCTGAAGTGGGAGAGGAGAAGGAATAGTAGTGGTTTGCGTCACTCACACAGGTGAAGGGAAACATTCACAATTCATGTATCTTGGAATCTGCAAGGAGCCTGGCTGTGTGGATTGCTGATGCAGAGAGAGGGAGTGTTTTACATACAGCTCGGAGCGCCAGGCCGTGCCGGCTTCACGAGATGCGGGGGAAAAGCGGGGAGCGGCGTTGAGTCATGGCGACTTAAATCATTTACTCTGCCCCCTCACAAAGATATACACACGCACACGCACACACACACACACACGCACACACACAAAGTGGTAAACATGCATCCCCCTCACAAAGATACACTCACACAATCTCATAGAAACTGGCAAATAAATACACAGGCCCCTCAGAAGACTACACGTAGCCTATCACATAGCAATGGTAACTACATTGCCCCCTCATGCAGATATACACAATCACACAAACATCAAAAACACATCTGGATTTAATCACACCCACTGCCACCCAAACTACTGCTGCCTACTGCATAGATCTAGGCCTACTTCTGATTCTGAATACTGGCAGGTAGCTGCCTGTCAGGGGAGTTTTCTTGCTTATCCAACAATAACCTTAAGCATTCTGCCCACAGATGAGAAAAGCTACTGTCGTCATATAATTCTGCATAAATGATGGTATGTGTGTTTGATTGAATTGTGGCCCAAGTAGAAGAGAATGTTCCTTCTCACATAGATGCACACTCACACATCACACACACACACAGAGATAGGCCTAGCCTACATAACTTAACCAACGTTTCAACCTAACAAACGTGTAGACATAGGCACACACACTTAAACACAACGATACACATTCAAAGCTTATAGACCGTAATGCAGATGTGAATAACACTCCTCTCTCATTCTGTCTCATGCAAACACACACTCGAACACCAATACACCCCCTCCAACACACACACACACACGGACACACACACACACACACACACACACACACACACACACACACACACACACACACACACACACACGGCCTAGATACTATATAATGTGTGTGTGTGTTTGTGAGACTGTCTGGTGTAGGGGTCACAGTCTGTGGGGGGGGGGTCTGTTCATCCTAACTGAACACAAAGATACAATCAAAACATCCCCTCTAATCATACAGCAGGCGGGGTGACTGACTGTGCCCTCTAGTAACCTTGGACAACCACACAGAGTGGCATAATCCCTGTGACAGCCAGACAGTAGTATAGTATGTAGTTCTGGAGGACAGACAGGGACAGCTTCTCACACATCCTGACCTCATTCCAGTGTGTTGTGTGTCAGAGAGGAGCGAGACACAGACTCACATATACATTAGTAATAGACAAGAGCTGCACTCTCCACACACACACGAAAACACAAACACACACACACGGTTGATAGGAATGTTTTTGTATCATAGGGTTCCATTATACATTTTGCATGGAAAACATTTGCATGGAAAACATTTCTGCAACTCTTTCGTTTAAGTCATGTTTTTTTTGTAGAGAGAGACTGAAAGAGACCGAAAGGGACCGGGAGAGACCGAAAGAGACCTGAGAGAGACCGAGAGAGACCGAAAGAGACCTGAGAGAGACCGAAAGAGACCAAGAGAAACCGAAAGAAACCTGAGCGAGACCAAGAGAGACCGAGAGAGACCTGAGAGAGACCTGAGAGAGACCTGAGAGAGATCAGACAGAGAGAGACCGAGAGAGACCGAAAGAGACCTGAGAGAGACCGAAAGAGACCAAGAGAAACCGAAAGAAACCTGAGCGAGACCAAGAGAGACCGAGAGAGACCGAGAGAGACCTGAGAGAGACAGAGAGAGACCTGAGAGAGACCTGAGAGAGACCCGAAAGAGACAGAGAACAAGGGAACGAACACTATATTGAACTACACTGCTCTCTGTGACGGACACACCTGAAAAACATGGTGTGTTTTCTAGGTGACAGTGTCCATGATGTCCCTAGCACATCGCATATGAAAACATCACGTGAATACAGCAAATGAATACAGCACATGAATACAGCACGTGAATACAGCACATGAATACTGCACATGAATACTGCACGTGAATACAGCACGTGAATACAGCACATGAATACTGCACATGAATACTGCACGTGAATACTGCACGTGAATAAAGCACGTGAATACAGCACGTGAATACAGCACATGAATACTGCACATGAATACTGCACATGAATACAGCACATTAATACAGCACATGAATACTGCACATGAATACTGCACGTGAATACAGCACATTAATACAGCACGTGAATACAGCACATGAATACTGCACATGAATACAGCACATGAATACAGCACATGAATACAGCACATGAATACAGCACATGAATACAGAACATGAATACAGAACATGAATACTGAAAGACCTTTATTGAACACTGAATTCCATACCCTGATCTGGTTTAAATAAGAATGACGTACAGGGTCTGCTGGGGAGAGAATGGCTACGTCAGGGGCATGATGGACACTGTCACGTAGACAACACACCTATGGTGTCCTTCCCTTGTTTTCTGTCTGTCTCGCTGTCTCTCTGTCCGTCCGTCGCTCCCTCTCCCCCTCCCCCACATCTGTCCCAGAGTCTGGGATAGGCTGTTTTTCTTGCACAGAATGACAAGGTGACCAATAGAATAGTCTAACTTTTCTACTATGGGAGATAGTAGATTGACATTGGTTACTGATTTTGCTGTTCGTTACTCGTCTTGTTGGCTGAGGAAAAGTAAATGTGGACAGTTATTCTAACATGTTCAGAGTGAACATCAGAATTCGGTAAGAAGGACCGCACATCACTGCATCCTCGATTTACACGTTCTGTTCAGATGAATGACCATAATGTAAACGTGATTTCTGTCATTCTGAGCACCATGGTGGAGACCCTAATCACATTACACACCCAATGCATGTGGCTCCGATAAATCTCTCAAATGTCCGGTAAATTAAAATGCTGACAGTCAAATCCAGCACCACATTTTCCTTACCAAAACCCTGGTAAGTGTGTGTGTGTGTGTGTGTGTGTGTGTGTGTGTGTGTGTGTGTAGTCCTATGTTAAGTGATTTAGTGATACATTGAGGACATGTTGCAGTGGGGTCAGAGCCATATTCAGAGGTATAGATGACACAATGTAGATAGATGTATTCAATAGTCCAGTACAGGCATGAATCAGCCTGTTCATGTATTAAATGTATGTCTCTCTCTCACACGCACACACACATACCAGCGTGCACATGCACACACACACACACACACACACACACTCGTACACCCGCCCACCCACACACAGAAGGCTATGCGGCTATATATCTAGATAAAGTCTACAGGTAAATGCATGGAAGGGTCGTCTTATGAGTGTGTTGTTCAATATTCATGGTGGTGGAGATGGAGAGGGACACACAGAGCTCCCCCATGTCTAACAGACACACACACACACACACACACACACACACACACTACAGTATCCCATTTTCAATGTAACTATTTTCCTTATCGCATGTTTATGCATCACAATGCTTTTCCCCTCTATAATTTGGTTTTGGAGGCTCAGGCATTTCGGCAGCGAGTAGCTAGTAGGATTAAAGGAAGATGAAACCCCATGCGACATGGTGAGTTGACGGACATTCCAATCTCCTTGTGTCCAGACAGGGATGAGCAGAGGTGTGCGTGTGGGGCTCAGGGTAAAGAGGGGATTGGGTGTTAGTTTTAGCCCTCTGAACAGCCTCACCAGCTGCCACTGCCAATTTGCGAGCGAGTGTCTGGACCCTCCTTTTCTTTCCTTCCCACCCCCCTCTTTTTTGTTGTTGTTGAGGTGGGCCCACATCCTCAGGTCCGTTGCATGTATGCATGTATTAGCTCTCTACCTTGAAGTGCGGACGAGCGACCTTGAGACGCCCTCCGGTAACCATGGCAGCACATGAATAGCCGTGCAAATTAGCGTTTGCGTTCGCTAACGCGGCATCTTCAACAACCAGCGATTTTGTCTCCGGGATTTATTCAGAAGAGCCTGCATTAGTGAGCCTTCTCTTCACTTAACTAAGATGTTTGTTTTTTTATTAATTCAGTTGCAAAGGAGGGAGGATCGGTTGATGAAAGAGAGAAAGAAAGAAAGAGAGAGATAGAGAGAGAGTGAGAGAAAGATAAAAGAGAGAGGCAAACAGAAATAAATAGAGGAATAGAGAACCAGAGAAAGAGAGAAAGTCAGAAAGACAGGAAGACAGAAAGTTTGAAAGAAGGAGACCTGTCCTCCTAGTTCTATCTCTGTCTTGTTGTTTCAGGAGAACTTGAAGGGGCTTCAATTGAATAAGCTCTTTTGGTCTATTGACTGGTATTGTGGAGGGTCCAATTTAAGAACCACTGGTGTGCCATTGATTCTTTCTCCTGGTTACTGGCTTACTATTGCTCTTCCATGCAGTCCCTAGAAGGGGTGCGTCACCTTGAGTGGGTTTAGTTACAGGCGGGATCTTCCTGTCCGGTTTTGCGCCCCCTCGGGCTTGTGGGGTGGAGGAGATCTTTGTGGGCTATACTCAGCCTTGTCTCAGAATAATAAGTTGGTGGTCTGTTGACATCCCTCTAGTGATGTGGAGACTGTGCATTGGCAAAGTGGGTGGGGTTATATCCTGCCTGGTTAGCCCTGTCCGGGGTATCATCGGACTTAGCCACAGTGTCCCCCGACCCACCCCTGTCTCAGTCTCCAGTATCTAATAGTCCATGTGGCAGGGGGCTAGGGTCAGTCTGTTATATCTAGTGTAATTCTACTGTCTTACCTGATGTCCTGTGTGATATGCTCCCTCTAATTCTCTCTCTCTCCCTCTCTCCCACCCCGCCCGGAAGACCTGAGCTCTAGGATCAGACCAGTTAGCCTCAGGACTACCTGGCCTGATGACTCCTGGCTGTCCCCAGTCCACCTGGTGGTGCTGCTGCTCCAGTTTCAACTGTTCTGCCTGCGGCTATGGAACCCTGACCTGTTCACTGGACGTGCTACCTTGTCCCGGACTCGCTCTCTCTATCGCACCTGCTGGCTCGACCTCTGAGCGCTCGGCTATGAAAAGCCAACTGACATTTACTCCTGAGGTACTGACCTGTTGCATCTTCTACGACCACTGATTATTATTTGACCCTGCTAGTCATCTATGAACGTTTGAAAACCTTGAAAAACAATCTGGCCTTAAATGACCATGTACTCTTATAATCTCCACCTGGCACAGCGAGAAGAGGACTGGCCACCCCCCATAGCCTGGTTCCTCTCTAGGTTTATTCCTATGTTCTTGCCTGTCTAGGGAGTTTTTCCTAGCCACCATGTTTCTACATCTGCATGGCTTGCTGTTTGGGGTTTTAGGCTGGGTTTCTGTATAGCACTTTGTGACATCGGCTGATGTAAACAGGGCTTTATAAATACATTTGATTGATACTGTAGCTAAATTGAAGCTAGAAACTATGTGGTGTATATTAAATAGGTGAAATCTGAAATGTACACAGACCTTTTAAAGTGTGCTGAGCAGAAGGATATGAGATTAGACGTGTGTGGAGTCAGACAGGCAGTGGGGACAGATAAACAGATACAGATTTAGACAAAGAACTATAGACACAAAGACACGGGACATATAATACACACACACGGCTAAATTCATACATACGGGTAAATACACAATCATTCATGGTGGCACATTCTCACAGAAATACACATTCTCAGACACACACACAACACAACACACACACACAACATAACGCAACACAACACACACACACAGAGTTGGAGATTAACACATTGACATCAGAGTGACCATTTTACATCAGAGCTGAAACAGGATTGTTTCACACACACACGCACACACATGCACGCATGCACGCACGCACACACACACACACACACACACACACACACACACACACACACACACACACACACACACACACACACACACACACCACTAAATAAGTAAAGAAGCACTTATGGAAAGCGACTAAGTTTGGAGAGGGACGCTCAATCAAGCGAGAGAAACAGAGAGAGCAAGAGAGAGAGGGTGAGAGAGAGAGGGAGAGAGAGAGAGTGAGAGAGAGAGGGAGGGTGAGAGAGAAGAGAAGAGAGAGAGAGAGAGAGAGAGGGTGAGAGAAAGAGGGTGAGAGAGAGAGAGAGCGAGGGTGAGAGTGAGAGGGTGAGGGTGAGTGACAGAGAGAGCAAGAGAGAGAGGGTGAGAGAGGGTGAGAGAGGAAGAGGGTGCTGCCTCCATCCCTCAATTTCTTCCATCCTCCTCTCCCCCTGCTTCCCGCATCCCTCCTTCCATCCACCCTCCCCTGCTGCCTCCATCCCTCCCTCCTTCCATCCTCCTCTCCCATGCTGCCTCCATCTCTTCTTCCTTCCATCCTCCTCTCCCCCTGCTGCCTCATCCCTCCTTCCATCCTCCTCTCCCCCTGCTGCCTCATCCCTCCTTCCATCCACACGCCCCTGCTGCCTCCATCCCTCCCTCCTTCCATCCTTCTCTCCCACTGCTGCCTCCCTCCCTCCTTCCATCCACTCTCCCCTGCTGCCTTCATCCCTCCCTCCTTCCATCCTCCTCTCCCACTGCTGCCACATCCCTCCTTCCATCCTCCTCTCCCCTGCTTCCCCATCACTCCTTCCATCCTCCTCTCCCCCTGCTGCCTACATCCCTCCTTCCATCCACCCTCCCAATGCTGCCTCATCCCTCCTTCCATCCTCCTCTCCCCCTGCTGCCTCCATCCCAAATTCCTTCCATCCTCCTCTCCCCTGCTGCCTCCATCCCTCCTTCCTTCCATCCTCCTCTCCCCTGCTTCCCCATCCCTCCTTCCATCCACCCTCCCACTGCTGCCTCATTCCTCCTTCCTTCCATCCTCCTCTCCCCTGCTTCCCCATCACTCCTTCCATCCTCCTCTCCCCCTGCTGCCTCCATCCCTCCTTCCATCCACCCTCCCAATGCTGCCTCATCCCTCCTTCCATCCTCCTCTCCCCCTGCTGCCTCCATCCCTCCCTCCTTCCATCCTCCTCTCCCACTGCTGCCTCCATCCCTCCCTCCTTCCATCCTCCTCTCCCCCTGTTGCCTCCATCCCTCCTTCCTTCCATCCTCCTCTCCCCTGCTGCCTCATCCCTCCTTCCATCCTCCTCTCCCACTGCTGCCTCCATCCCTCCCTCCTTCCATCCTCCTCTGCCCTGCTTCCCCCATCCCTCCTTCCATCCACCCTCCCCTGCTGCCTCATCCCTCCTTCCATCCTCCCTCCCCCTGCTTCCCCCATCCCTCCTTCCATCCTCCCTCCCCCTGCTGCCTCCATCCCTCCTTCCATCCACCCTCCCCTGCTGCCTCCATCCCTCCCTCCTTCCATCCTCCTCTCCCCTGCTGCCTCCATCTCTCCTTCCTTCCATCCTCCTCTCCCCTGCTGCCTCATCCCTCCTTCCATCCTCCTCTCCCCCTGCTGCCTCATCCCTCCTTCCATCCTCCTCTCCCCCTGCTGCCTCATCCCTCGCTCCTTCCATCTTCCTCTCCCTCTGCTGCCTCCATCCCTCCTTCCTTCCATCCTCCTCTCCCCTGCTTCCCCATTCCTCTTTCCATCCTCCTCCCCCTGCTGCCTCATCCTCCTTCCATCCTCCTCTCCCACTGCTGCCTCCATCCTCCCTCCTTCCATCCTCCTCTGCCCTGCTTCCCCATCCCTCCTTCCATCCACCCTCCCCCTGCTGCCTCATCCCTCCTTCCATCCTCCCTCCCCCTGCTTCCCCATCCCTCCTTCCATCCACCCTGCCCCTGCTGCCTCAATCCCTCCTTCCATCCACCCTCCCCTGCTGCCTCCATCCCTCCCTCCTTCCATCCTCCTCTCCCCTGCTGCCTCCATCTCTCCTTCCTTCCATCCTCCTCTCCCCCTGCTGCCTCATCCCTCCTTCCATCCTCCTCTCCCCTGCTGCCTCATCCTCCTTCCATCCACACGCCCCTGCTGCCTCCATCCCTCCTTCCTTCCATCCCTCCCCCTGCTGCCTCCATCCCTCCCTCCTTCCATCCTCCTCTCCCCTGCTGCCTCCATCCTCCTCCTTCCATCCTCCTCTACCCCTGCTGCCTCATCCCTCCTTTCATCCTCCTCTCCCCCTGCTGCCTCATCCCTCCTTCCATCCACCCTCCCCTGCTAACTCCATCCCTCCCTCCTTCCATCCTCCTCTTCCCCTGCTGCCTCTGTCCCTCCCTCCTTCCATCCTCCTCTCCCCCTGCTGCCTCATCCCTCCTTCCATCCTCCTCTCCCCCTGCTGCCTCCATCCCTCCCTCCTTCCATCCTCCTCTCCCCCTGCTGCCTCATCCCTCCTTCCATCCTCCTCTCCCCCTGCTGCCTCCATCCCTCCCTCCTTCCATCCTCCTCTCCCTGTTGCCTCCATCCCTCCTTCCTTCCATCCTCCTCTCCCCCTGCTGCCTCCATCCCTCCTTCCTTCCATCCTCCTCTCCCCTGCTTCCCCATCCCTCTTTCCATCCTCCTCCTCCCCCTGCTGCCTCATCCCTCCTTCCATCCTCCTCTCCCACTGCTGCCTCCATCCCTCCCTCCTTCCAGCCTCTCTCCCCCTGCTGCCTCCATCCCTCCTTCCTTCCATCCTCCTCTCCCCCTGCTGCCTCATCCCCTCCTTCCATCCTCCTCTCCCCTGCTGCCTCCATCCCTCCCTCCTTCCATCCTCCTCTGCCCTGCTTCCCCATCCCTCCTTCCATCCACCCTCCCCCTGCTGCCTCATCCCTCCTTCCATCCTCCTCTCCCCCTGCTTCCCCCATCCCTCCTTCCATCCACCCTGCCCCTGCTGCCTCAATCCCTCCTTCCATCCACCCTCCCCTGCTGCCTCCATCCCTCCCTCCTTCCATCCTCCTCTCCCCTGCTGCCTCCATCTCTCCTTCCTTCCATCCTCCTCTCCCCTGCTGCCTCATCCCTCCTTCCATCCTCCTCTCCCCCTGCTGCCTCATCCCTCCTTCCATCCCACGCCCCTGCTGCCTCCATCCCTCCCTCCTTCCATCCACTCTCCCCCTGCTGCCTCCATCCCTCCCTCCTTCCATCCTCCCTCCCACTGCTGCCTCATCCCTCCTTCCATCCTCCTCTACCCCTGCTGCCTCATCCCTCCTTTCATCCTCCTCTCCCCCTGCTGCCTCATCCCTCCTTCCATCCACCCTCCCCTGCTAACTCCATCCCTCCTCCTTCCATCCTCCTCTTCCCCTGCTGCCTCTGTCCCTCCCTCCTTCCATCCTCCTCTCCCCCTGCTGCCTCATCCCTCCTTCCATCCTCCTCTCCCCCTGCTGCCTCCATCCCTCCCTCCTTCCATCCTCCTCTCCCCCTGCTGCCTCATCCCTCCTTCCATCCTCCTCTCCCCTGCTGCCTCCATCCCTCCCTCCTTCCATCCTCCTCTCCCCCCTGTTGCCTCCATCCCTCCCTCCTTCCATCCTCCTCTCCCCTGCTGCCTCCATCCCTCCTTCCTTCCATCCTCCTCTCCCCTGCTTCCCCATCCCTCTTTCCATCCTCCTCTCCCCCTGCTGCCTCATCCCTCCTTCCATCCTCCTCTCCCACTGCTGCCTCCATCCCTCCCTCCTTCCAGCCTCCTCTCCCCCTGCTGCCTCCATCCCTCCTTCCTTCCATCCTCCTCTCCCCTGCTTCCCCCATCCCTCCTTCCATCCACCCTCCCCCTGCTGCCTCATCCCTCCTTCCATCCTCCTCTCCCCCTGCTTCCCCATCCCTCCTTCCATCCACCCTCCCCTGCTGCCTCCATCCCTCCTTCCATCCACCCTCCCCTGCTGCCTCCATCCCTCCCTCCTTCCATCCTCCTCTCCCCCTGCTGCCTCCATCTCTCCTTCCTTCCATCCTCCTCTCCCCCTGCTGCCTCATCCCTCCTTCCATCCTCCTCTCCCCTGCTGCCTCATCCCTCCTTCCATCCACACGCCCTGCTGCCTCCATCCCTCCTTCCATCCCTCTCCACTGCTTCCTCCCTCCCTCCTTCCATCCTCCTCCCCCTGCTGCCTCCATCCCTCCCTCCTTCCATCCTCCTCTCCCACTGCTGCCTCATCCCTCCTTCCATCCTCCTCTACCCCTGCTGCCTCATCCCTCCTTTCATCCTCCTCTCCCCTGCTGCCTCATCCCTCCTTCCATCCACCCTCCCCTGCTGCCTCCATCCCTCCCTCCTTCCATCCTCCTCTCCCCCTGCTGCCTCCATCCCTCCCTCCTTCCATCCTCCTCTCCCCCTGCTGCCTCATCCCTCCTTCCATCCTCCTCTCCCCTGCTGCCTCCATCCCTCCCTCCTTCCATCCTCCTCTCCCCCTGCTGCCTCATCCCTCCTTCCATCCTCCTCTCCCCTGCTGCCTCCATCCCTCCCTCCTTCCATCCTCCTCTCCCCCTGTTGCCTCCATCCTCCCTCCTTCCATCCTCCTCTCTCCCCTGCTGCCTCCATCCCTCCTTCCTTCCATCCTCCTCTCCCCTGCTTCCCCCATCCCTCCTTCCATCCTCCTCTCCCCCTACTGCCTCCATCCCTCCTTCCTTCCATCCTCCTCTCCCCTGCTGCCTCCATCCCTCCTTCCATCCACCCTCCCAATGCTGCCTCATCCTCCTGCCATCCTCCTCTCCCCTGCTGCCTCCATCCCTCCCTCCTTCCATCCTCCTCTCCCCCTACTGCCTCCATCCCTCCCTCCTTCCATCCTCCTCTCCCCTGCTGCCTCCATCCCTCCTTCCTTCCATCCTCCTCTCCCCTTGCTGCCTCCATCCCCATTCCACCCACCCTCCCAATGCTGCCTCATCCCTCCTTCCACCCTCCTCTCCCCTGCTGCCTCCATCCCTCCTTCCTTCCATCCTCCTCTCCCTGCTTCCCCATCCCTCCTTCCATCCACCCTCCCCCTGCTGCCTCATCCCTCCTTCCATCCTCCTCTCCCCCTGCTGCCTCCATCCCTCCCTCCATCCATTCTCCTCTCCCCTGCTGCCTCCATCCCTCCTTCCATCCTCCTCTCCCCTGCTGCCTCCATCCCTCCTTCCATCCACCCTTCCCCTGCTGCCTCATCCCTCCTTCCTTCCATCCTCCTCTCCCCTGCTTCCCCATCCCTCCTTCCATCCATCCTTCCCCTGCTGCCTCATCCCTCCTTCCATCCATCCTCCTCTCCCCTGCTTCCCCCATCCCTCCTTCCATCCTCCTCTCCCCTGCTGCCTCCATCCCTCCTTCCATCCACCCTCCCCAATGCTGCCTCATCCCTCCTTCCATCCTCCTCTCCCCCTGCTGCCTCCATCCCTCCTTCCATCCACCCTTCCCCCTGCTGCCTCATCCCTCCTTCCTTCCATCCTCCTCCCCCTGCTTCCCCATCCCTCCTTCTATCCTCCTCTCCCCCTACTGCCTCCATCCCTCCTTCCATCCACCCTCCCCAATGCTGCCTCATCCCTCCTTCCATCCTCCTCTCCCCCTGCTGCCTCATCCCTCCTTCCATCCTCCTCTCCCCCTGCTGCCTCCATCCCTCCCTCCTTCCATCCTCCTCTCCCCCCCTGCTGCCTCCATCCCTCCCTCCTTCCATCCTCCTCTCCCCCTGCCTCATCCCTCCTTCCATCCACACGCCCTGCTGCCTCCATCCCTCCCTCCTTCCATCCACCCTCCCCCTGCTGCCTCCATCCCTCCCTCCTTCCATCCTCCTCTCCCACTGCTGCCCATCCCTCCTTCCATCCTCCTCTACCCCTGCTGCCTCATCCCTCCTTTCATCCTCCTTCCCCCCTGCTGCCTCATCCTCCTTCCATCCACCCTCCCCTGCTAACTCCATCCCTCCCTCCTTCCATCCTCCTCTCCCCTGCTGCCTCTGTCCCTCCCTCCTTCCATCCTCCTCTCCCCCTGCTGCCATCATCCCTCCTTCCATCCTCCTCTCCCCTGCTGCCTCCATCCCTCCTCCTTCCATCCTCCCCCCCTGCTGCCTCATCCCTCCTTCCATCCTCCTCTCCCCTGCTGCCTCCATCCCTCCCTCCTTCCATCCTCCTCTCCCCCTGTTGCCTCCATCCCTCCCTCCTTCCATCCTCTTCTCCCCTGCTGCCTCCATCCCTCCTTCCTTCCATCCTCCTCTCCCCTGCTGCCTCCATCCCTCCTTCCATCCATCCTCCCAATGCTGCCTCCATCCCTCCTGCCATCCTCCTCCTCTCCCCCTGCATCCTCCATCCATCCCATCCCTCCTTCCATCCTCCTCTCCCCTGCTGCCTCCATCCCTCCTCCTTCCATCCTCCTCTCCCTGCTGCTCCATCCCTCCTTCCTTCCATCCTCCTCTCCCCTTTGCTGCCTCCATCCCGCCTTCCATCCTCCCTCCCAATGCTGCCTCATCCCTTCCATCCTCCTCTCCCCTGCTGCCTCCATCCCTCCTTCCATCCACCCTCCCAATGCTGCCTCATCCCTCCTTCCATCCTCCTCTCCCCTGCTGCCTCCATCCCTCTCCTCCTTCCATCATCTTCCTCTCCCCTGCTGCCTCCATCCCTCCTTCCTTCCATCCTCCTCTCCCCTGCTTCCCCATCCCTCCTTCCATCCTCCTCTCCCCTGCTTCCCCATCCTCCTTCCATCCACCCTCCCCTGCTGCCTCATCCCTCCTTCCATCCTCCTCTCCCTGCTTCCCCCATCCCTCCTTCCATCCACCCTCCCCCTGCTGCCTCCATCCCTCCTTCCATCCACCCTCCCTGCTGCCTCCATCCCTCCTCCTTCCATCCTCCTCTCCCCTGCTGCCTCCATCCTCCTTCCTTCCATCCTCCCTCCCCCTGCTGCCTCATCCTCCTTCCATCCTCCCTCTCCCCTGCCTCATCCCTCCTTCCATCCACACGCCCCTGCTGCCTCCATCTCTCCCTCCTTCCATCCTTCTCTCCCACTGCTTCCTCCATCCCCCTTCCATCCACTCTCCCCCTGCTGCCTCCATCCTCCCTCCTTCCATCCTCCTCTCCCACTGCTGCCTCATCCCTCCTTCCATCCTCCTCTACCCCTGCTGCCTCATCCCTCCTTTGATACTCCTCTCCCCCTGCTGCCTCATCCCTCCTTCCATCCACCCTCCCCTGCTAACTCCATCCTCCCTCCTTCCATCCTCCTCTCCCCTGCTGCCTCCATCCCTCCCTCCTTCCATCCTCCTCTCCCCCTGCTGCCTCATCCCTCCTTCCATCCTCCTCTCCCCCCTCCTCCATCCCTCCTCCTTCCATCCTCCTCTCCCCCTGCTGCCTCATCCCTCCTTCCATCCTCCTCTCCCCTGCTGCCTCCATCCCTCCCTCCTTCCATCCTCCTCTCCCCTGTTGCCTCCATCCCTCCCTCCTTCCATCCTCCTCTCCCCTGCTGCTCCATCCATCCCTCCTTCCTTCCATCCTCCTCTCCCCTGCTTCCCATCCCTCCTTCCATCTCCTCTCCCCTGCTGCCTCCATCCCTCCTTCCTTCCATCCTCCTCTCCCCCTGCTGCCTCCATCCTCTCCTTCCATCCACCCTCCTGCTGCTGCCTCTTCCTCCTGCCATCCTCCTCTCCCCTGCCTCCATCCCTCCCTCCTTCCATCCTCCTTCCCCTACTGCCTCCATCCCTCCCTCCTTCCATCCTCCTCCCCTGCTGCCTCCATCCCTCCTTCCTTCCATCCTCCTCTCCCTTGCTGCCTCCATCCGCATTCCATCCACCCTCCCAATGCTGCCTCATCCCTCCTTCCATCCTCTCCCCCTGCTGCCTCCATCCCTCCTTCCTTCCATCCTCCTCTCCCCTGCTTCCCCATCCCTCCTTCCATCCACCCTCCCCCTGCTGCCTCATCCCTCCTTCCATCCTCCTCTCCCCTGCTGCCTCCATCCCTCCCTCCTTCCATTCTCCTCTCCCCCTGCTGCCTCATCCCTCCTTCCATCCTCCCTCCCCTGCTTCCCCATCCTCCTTCCATCCACCCTTCCCCTGCTGCCTCATCCCTCCTTCCTTCCATCCTCCTCTCCCCTGCTTCCCCATCCCTCCTTCTATCCTCCTCTCCCCTACTGCCTCTGTCCCTCCTTCCATCCACCCTCCCTGCTGCCTCATCCCTCCTTCCATCCTCCTCTCTCCCCTGCTGCCCTCATCCCTCCTTCCATCCTCCTCTCCCCTGCTGCCTCCATCCTCCCTCCTTCCATCCTCCTCTCCCCCTACTGCCTCCATCCCTCCCTCCTTCCATCCTCCTCTCCCCCTGCTGCCTCCATCCCTCCCTCCTTCCATCCTCCTCTCCCCCTGCTGCCTCCATCCTCCTTCCTTCCATCCTCCTCTCACCTGCTTCCCCATCCCTCCTTCCATTCTCCTCTCCCCCTGCTGCCTCATCCCTCCTTCCATCCTCCTCTCCCCCTGCTGCCTCCATCCCTCCTTCCATCCTCCTTCCCCTGCTGCCACATCCCTCCTTCCATCCTCCTCTCCACTGCTGCCTCCATCCCTTCCTCCTTCCATCCTCCTCCCCTGCTGCTTCCATCCCTCCCTCCTACCATCCTCCTCTCCCCCTGCTGCCTCCATCCTCCCTCCTTCCATCCTCCTCTTCCCCTGCTGCCTCCATCCCTCCTTCCTTCCATCCTCCTCTCACCTGCTTCCCCATCCTCCTTCCATTCTCCTCTCCCCTGCTGCCTCATCCCTCCTTCCATCCTCCTCTCATCCCCTGCTGCCTCCATCCCTCCTCCTTCCATCCTCCCTCCCCTGCTGCCACATCCCTCCTTCCATCCCTCCATCTCCCCCTACTGCCTCCATCCTCCCTCCTTCCATCCTCCTCTCCCCCTGCTGCCTCATCCCTCCTTCCATCCACACGCCCTGCTGCCTCCATCCCTCCCTCCTTCCATCCACACTCCCCTGCTGCCTCCATCCCTCCCTCCTTCCATCCTCCTCTCCCACTGCTGCCTCATCCCTCCTTCCATCCTCCTCTACCCCTGCTGCCTCATCCCTCCTTTCATACTCCTCTCCCCTGCTGCCTCATCCCTCCTTCCATCCACCCTCCCTGCTAACTCCATCCCTCCCTCCTTCCATCCTCCTCTCCCCCTGCTGCCTCTGTCCCTCCCTCCTTCCATCCTCCTCCCCTGCTGCCTCATCCCTCCTTCCATCCTCCTCTCCCCCTGCTGCCTCCATCCCTCCCTCCTTCCATCCTCCTCTCCCCCTGCTGCCTCATCCCTCCTTCCATCCTCCTCTCCCCTGCTGCCTCCATCCCTCCCTCCTTCCATCCTCCTTCCCCTGTTGCCTCCATCCCTCCCTCCTTCCATCCTCTTCTCCCCCTGCCTCCATCCCTCCTTCCTTCCATCCTGCTCCCCTGCTGCCTCCATCCCTCCTTCCATCCACCCTCCCAATGCTGCCTCATCCCTCCTGCCATCCTCCTCTCCCCTGCTGCCTCCATCCATCCCTCCCTCCTTCCATCCTCTCTCCCCCTACTGCCTCCATCCCTCCCTCCTTCCATCCTCCTCTCCCCTGCTGCCTCCATCCCTCTTCCTTCCTTCCATCCTCCCTCTCCCCTTGCTGCCTCCATCCCGCCTTCCATCCACCCTCCCAATGCTGCCTCATCCCTCCTTCCATCCTCCTCTCCCCCTGCTGCCTCCATCCCTCCTTCCATCCACCCTCCCCCATGCTGCCTCATCCCTCCTTCCATCCTCCTCTCCCCCTGCTGCCTCCATCCCTCCCTCCTTCCATCTTCCTCTCCCTGCTGCCTCCATCCCTCCTTCCTTCCATCCTCCTCTCCCCTGCTTCCCATCCCTCCTTCCATCCTCCTCTCCCCTGCTTCCCCCATCCCTCCTTCCATCCACCCCTCCCCCTGCTGCCTCATCCCTCCTTCCATCCTCCTCTCCCCCTGCTTCCCCCATCCCTCCTTCCATCCACCCTCCCCTGCTGCCTCCATCCCTCCTTCCATCCACCCTCCCCTGCTGCCTCCATCCCTCCCTCCTTCCATCCTCCTCTCCCCTGCTGCCTCCATCTCTCCTTCCTTCCATCCTCCTCTCCCCCTGCTGCCTCATCCCTCCTTCCATCCTCCTCTCCCCTGCTGCCTCATCCCTCCTTCCATCCACACGCCCCTGCTGCCTCCATCTCTCCCTCCTTCCATCCTTCTCTCCCACTGCTTCCTCCCTCCCTCCTTCCATCCACTCTCCCCTGCTGCCTCCATCCCTCCCTCCTTCCATCCTCCTCTCCCACTGCTGCCTCATCCCTCCTTCCATCCTCCTCTACCCCTGCTGCCTCATCCCTCCTTTGATACTCCTCTCCCCCTGCTGCCTCATCCCTCCTTCCATCCACCCTCCCTGCTAACTCCATCCCTCCCTCCTTCCATCCTCCTCTCCCCCTGCTGCCTCCATCCCTCCCTCCTTCCATCCTCCTCTCCCCCTGCTGCCTCATCCCTCCTTCCATCCTCCTCTCCCCTGCTGCCTCCATCCCTCCCTCCTTCCATCCTCCTCTCCCCTGCTGCCTCATCCCTCCTTCCATCCTCCTCTCCCCCCTGCTGCCTCCATCCCTCCCTCCTTCCATCCTCCTCTCCCCTGTTGCCTCCATCCCTCCCTCCTTCCATCCTCCTCTCCCCCTGCTGCCTCCATCCCTCCTTCCTTCCATCCTCCTCTCCCCTGCTTCCCCATCCCTCCTTCCATCCTCCTCTCCCCTACTGCCTCCATCCCTCCTTCCTTCCATCCTCCTCTCCCCCTGCTGCCTCCATCCCTCCTTCCATCCACCCTCCCAATGCTGCCTCTTCCCTCCTGCCATCCTCCTCTCCCCCTGCTGCCTCCATCCCTCCCTCCTTCCATCCTCCTCTCCCCCTACTGCCTCCATCCCTCCCTCCTTCCATCCTCCTCTCCCCTGCTGCCTCCATCCCTCCTTCCTTCCATCCTCCTCTCCCCTTGCTGCCTCCATCCCGCATTCCATCCACCCTCCCAATGCTGCCTCATCCCTCCTTCCATCCTCCTCTCCCCCTGCTGCCTCCATCCCTCCTTCCTTCCATCCTCCTCTCCCCTGCTTCCCCATCCCTCCTTCCATCCACCCTCCCCTGCTGCCTCATCCTCCTTCCATCCTCCTCTCCCCCTGCTGCCTCCATCCCTCCCTCCTTCCATTCTCCTCTCCCCCTGCTGCCTCATCCCTCCTTCCATCCTCCTCTCCCCTGCTTCCCCATCCCTCCTTCCATCCACCCTTCCCCTGCTGCCTCATCCCTCCTTCCTTCCATCCTCCTCTCCCCTGCTTCCCCCATCCCTCCTTCTATCCTCCTCTCCCCCTACTGCCTCTGTCCCTCCTTCCATCCACCCTCCCAATGCTGCCTCATCCCTCCTTCCATCCTCCTCTCCCCCTGCTGCCTCATCCCTCCTTCCATCCTCCTCTCCCCCTGCTGCCTCCATCCCTCCCTCCTTCCATCCTCCTCTCCCCCTACTGCCTCCATCCCTCCCTCCTTCCATCCTCCTCTCCCCCTGCTGCCTCCATCCCTCCCTCCTTCCATCCTCCTCTCCCCTGCTGCCTCCATCCCTCCTTCCTTCCATCCTCCTCTCACCTGCTTCCCCATCCCTCCTTCCATTCTCCCTCCCCCTGCTGCCTCATCCCTCCTTCCATCCTCCTCTCCCCCTGCTGCCTCCATCCCTCCCTCCTTCCATCCTCCTCTCCCCCTGCTGCCACATCCCTCCTTCCATCCTCCTCTCCCACTGCTGCCTCCATCCTTCCTCCTTCCATCCTCCTCTCCCCCTGCTGCTTCCATCCCTCCCTCCTACCATTCTCCTCTCCCCTGCTGCCTCATCCCTCCTTCCATCCTCCTCTCCCCCTGCTGCCTCCATCCCTCCCTCCTTCCATTCTCCTCTCCCCTGCTGCCTCATCCCTCCTTCCATCCTCCTCTCCACCTGCTTCCCCATCCCTCCCTCCTTCCATCCCTCTCCCACCTGCTGCCCCATCCCTCCCTACTTCCATCCTCCTCTCCCCCTGCTGCATCCATCCCTACCTCCTTCCATTCTCCTCCCCCTGCTGCCTCATCCTTCCGTCCATCCGCCTCTGCCCCTGCTTCCCCATCCCTCATCCTTCCGTCCATCCTCCTCTCCCCTGCTTCCCCCATCCCTCCCCTGCTGCCTCCTTCCATCCCTTCCTCCTTCCATCCACTATCCCACCTGCTGCCCCCATCCCTCCCTCCCTCCTTCCATCCTCCTCTCCCCCTGTTGCATCCATCCCTCCATCCCTCCTCTCCCCCTGTTGCATCCATCCCTCCATCCCTCCTCTCCCCCTGTGTCTACTGCATAGGTGTCTTTCAGAGGAGGAGGATTATTGAATGTCAGCCTCTTTTCATGTGCAAGTCCCCATGCTGACGGAATATTGAGACATCCTGGCACTTTGCCCCCCCCTCCCCCCTCCCCCCTCCCCTTATCAACCTGTCAGTGTGTGGGTAAGATAAAAGAACCACCCTACCACTCCATCACCACTTCTCACAGAGAGATCAACCTTTGGTGGAGGGGGGAGAGGTAATGCTTCAAAAGTCCATCAGAGCAAAGGAGAGAGAGAAAGAGAAAGATGATGCCATTAGACCCTGGTTAGTGAGAGTGTGTGTACGAGAGAGAGCAAAGAGAGAACAGAGTGAGTGAGTGAGTGAGTGAGTGAGTGAGTGAGTGAGTGAGTGAGTGAGTGAGTGAGTGAGTGAGTGAGTGAGTGAGTGAGTGAGTGAGTGAGTGAGTGAGTGAGTGAGTGAGTGAGTGAGAGACAGACAGAAACAGACAGACGGATACGGACAGACGGATACGGACAGAAACAGACAGACGGATACGGACAGACAGCAACAGACAGAAACAGACAGACGGATACGGACAGACAGAAACTGACAGAAACAGGCAGACAGAAACGGACAGAAACAGACAGACAGAAACAGACAGAAACAGGCAGACAGACAGAAACAGACAGACAGAAACAGACAGACAGAACACATGTAATCTAATGTGCAGTGAGCCAGTAGCTGTTAGTGGTGCTCTGCAGCTAGACATGCGGACAGTGCTCAGGGCCAGTCTGGTCCATAAGCATGAATAATACACATGAACTACCACAACCTCTCTCACTGTTCTTCGCTTCAGGGTTAGAGAATAGCAGAGGGCTAATCACAGCAGAGCAGAGTCCATGTCCAAAATCACACTCTATACATTATACAGTATATACCACCCTCTGTACAGACATCAATGTAACATCAACCTGACTGACACAGGATATTATAGAGAAAAGTCCAGCCAAACATCTCTGAAGACTAGGAGATTTGCCACTTGCAGTATTCACATATTCCACCACCCTGTTGAAGACATTTTTCTTGTAGTTCATTGTAGATAAAGATGGAAAAATACCTATATGGTGTATTTGAGAGAGCAGCTTTGACAGCAATCTCATGTAAAACAAGGTAAGTGTACGGCTGTCTGATTCCTGAAGGTAGGTAGGTAGGTAGGTGTGTGTGTGTGCGTGTGTGTGTGTGTGTGTGTGTGTGTGTGTGTGTGTGTGTGCACTGTGTGCGGGTGCGTGTGCACGTGAAAGAGAGAGCGTGCATGTGTGCATGCACTGGTGAACGCGCAGGTGTACATTTAGGTGTGCGTGCGTGTGTTCGTATGTGTGTAGCAGACAGTAATTAAACCAATTATCAGAATGAAGCATAACACTGACACCTGGGGTTCTTCCCTTGATGCCCACACAGACCAGATGACAAAGAACAGACCAACAAAATGGCTGCCATGATCACAAGATAATATCAGTCAGGAGGATTAATGATAAAGATAAAATACAAACAAACAATATTATGCTTTAATATTTCCACGGTTTACCAAATCAACAAAACCACATACATTTGGGCATTCCTCATTGGACCTCATAACACTGGACTTTAGAATAAGGCACTAAACTTTTGTTATTGACCAAATACTTATTTTCCACCATAATTTGCAAATAAATTCATTAAAAATCCTACAATGGGATTTTCTGGATTTTTTTTCTCATTTTGTCTGTCATAGTTGAAGTGTACCTATGATGAAAATTACAGGCCTCTCTCATCTTTTTAAGTGGGAGAACTTGCACAATTGTTGGCTGACTAAATACTTTTTTGCCCCACTGTACATGTTATTCAATCATTGCACTAACACTGCTCGCGCTGCAAGTCCTTTCTCTCCCATCTCCTCATTGGTTTTTAGGAGCTTATACCCTCAAACTCAAGATGGCGCCGGAAGGTATTTTATGACCGAAAAGAGCTTCTGGACATCAGAACTGGGATTACTCACCTCAAATTGGAGGAGGAGTTCTTCTTCAATGAGTCGAACACGAGGGATTGACTACAGCTCAGCCGTATAATCCCAGGGTCCAGTTGCAGAGGGAGGTGTTTAGCCCCAGGGTCAATAGCTTAGTGGTGTGCCCTCAAAGATTGTCACTAAGCTATTGACCCTGGGACTAAACACCTCCCTCTGCAACTGGACCCTGGGACTATACAGCTGAGTCAATGAATAGCATTCTCACGTAGAGGTTCCTTTTGTCCAGGTGGGAAAGGGCAGTGTGGAATGCAATAGAGATTGCATCATCTGTGGATCTGTTGGTGAGGTATGCAAATTGGAGTGGATCTAGGGTTTAAAGAATTTCATGGCTACAGATATGAGTGCTGACCCTGGGACTAAACACCTCCCTCTGCAACTGGATCCTGGACTTCCTGATGGGCCGCACCCAGGCGGTAAAGGTAGGTAACAACACATCCACCACGCTGATCCTCAACACGGGTGCCCCTCAGGGGTACGTGCTCAGGCCCCTCCTGTACTCCCTGTTCACTCATGACTGCACTGCCAGGCATGACTCAAACACCATCATTAAGTTTGCTGATGACACAATAGGGCTGATCACCAACATTGATGAGACAGCCTATAGGGAGGAGGTAAGAGACCTGACCATGTGGTGTAAAGATAACAACTTCTCCCTCAACATGATCAAGAGCAAGGAGATGATTGTGGACTACAGGAAAAGGAGGACAGAGCACGCCCCCATTCTCATCGGCGGGGCTGTAG